>NW_003303739.1:1935505-1937371 GCF_000142945.1 Phytophthora infestans T30-4 | reverse complement strand
ACTGCTCTCTCTCACCTTCTTCCCTTTACACAGAATAATGGGTTACTGCACTCTTCATAGTCAGCTTTAAACCATTTTTGCAAGAAAGCTGGGACTCTTCACCAAGCCGAAGCGCGCCCACGGCTGATTCCTGGATCCCTTTTGTGGAGGGAGCGCCACCAACCTTGTGCACGATCAGCATGCGGATTGCTTGTGTCATAGCTATGCAGACATCGCTTCAGAAGACATGCTTCGAGCAGTGGGGCGACAGTTTGGTAATGGACTGGACGCACGGTACCAACAACTTGAGTATCATTTGGGTTAGTATGATATTTACAAATTATTATTCATTCGTCTAGCAACTGCTAACAATTTATATGAATAAATTGTACACAGGGAGTTTGGTAGTTACGTCAGCTACTGGAAGAGGTATCCCGATTATTGATTTTCTTGCACTAGATCAAAAGGCTGCTACGATGGAGTACATTCTTGAGTTTTTCAAGCGCCACAACCCATTTTGGAAGCGAATCCAGACAATTGTTATCGACAAAGACTTTGTGGAATGGCGCGTGCTTGAAAAGGCGTATGTGGTGAAGTGCTTTTCCAGAAATAAGAGAATGGGCCTGACGTGGGGTCACTATCCCGAATCAGTGACAATTTCAAGTGATTAGAGCTGTCTGGCACGGGTGCAAGTTGCCTGTGGTGGATTAGCCATGACGAGCAGCACCCCGTATGGAATGACGATGGATCTGGTATGAGCGATGTACGAGAAGGCAAGATCCACCAAGACCTATCTCGGATCCACCCTTACCTGGATTCACTTAGGTGGATATGGGATATACCATATACGGGTGGATCGAGTGTGGATCCTATGAAGGAATGCTGGTAGGGGCCCTCTGAAGGTGGATCTAGTAGCTACGGTTAACAAGAAGTCAGGATCCACCGCGAGGAGCCCCGGATCCCATACTTCCGAGTTCGGATCCAAGGAGGGAGGATCCCGCAGAGAGGGACCTGGATCCAGGTACAGAGATGAGGGATGCTGTGGATCTCGAAGTTTCGTGGGACAAATGGAGATCACAGACGGTTGCAAGATGATGTTGAATGATTGGAGAGCTCAGATCCACAGCGAGTGTACACTTACAGCTAAGTGGATCCAAGCGACCTGGATCTGGATGAGTGTACTCATAATAGGGTGATCGTAATGATTACGTCATGGATCCGGTGGATCTGAAGATAATACAGCTGGGATGATGGGTCAAGGGAAGAAGGGACATGCAGCCGAGCCTGGTAAGGGATTTAGCGAGTGAAAGACATAGAAGGTAGAAATCCAGGCAGGTATAGGCTTAAGTATCAATACAGAACCCAATTTGCACAGTAACACGCAAGTGCCTTTCTGCCCTCAGAAACCGGAACTACTTTGGCCGTACGAGCTCGGAGAAGGTTGGGAATTGCGAATCTAGTGTTGGTAGTGATAACTGGATAATACATTGGCCAGATCCTACAACCTAGTGAGCTTTTCCTTTACTTGTGCAGATCCGACAGGTTAACCGAATTTACTACTCGGTCGGTCATACCCTAGAGGCTCTCAACTCTCAAGATCCCGTCACAGGAGGCGGCAAGTACGACGCAAAGGAACTACAAAGGCAAGGGAACACACCCGCAAGGCAACCCTACGGCCAGATTCACGATCTAGGCCCCGGATCCATAAGCTCGAATATTCGCTTAGGATTCGGAACCATCCACGGACGCAAAGTGAAGATTTTCCACTGCTGCTCCACCCCATCCCCACGTCTCGCCAAGACACTCAAGCTTCACCACTTGAACTCTTCGGAAGTTACCGAGAGAGCAAGATCCCGCCCTACCGACGGGTACACAAGGTGAATGCAC
>NW_003303739.1:1932232-1933621 GCF_000142945.1 Phytophthora infestans T30-4 | reverse complement strand
GGGATTCCAAGGTACTGCGGGAACATGCGGATCATTTCATCGAGACGTTGGGAGACGTGGATCTGGCCGACAGGCTGAACCTGTTTCGACTTCCCGACGCAGACGAGCTTGAGGAAGTGCTGCGGGCTGTGGATCGCGCCGAAACACGTCAGAAGAAGGCGGCGGTCGGATCCGGCAAGTATCGCCACAAAGCTCCGACGCCCACGACCCCGAGCTCGACGTGTCCATCAAGTCATGGCGCCCAACTCAGGAACTGAATCAGGATCCGACGGTTCGGACTCCGACCCTGAAGATTACCGTCGAGTCTGTCTCACGGCGTCCAACGATCGAACGGCGAAGACCGGAGACAACTCTCGACCGGGTGTACAGATCCCGAGATCTCATGGACGGGACAGCACAAGTCAGGCTGTGCCGCCTGGGCTTCCTCACGCGCGTTAAGGAGAACGAGCTGAAGAAGAAAGAGGCTCGTGCCACTGGCGTCCGCTCTCAGATTAAGCGTACCCCCGGACAGCCTAAGGCCGCCTACACCCTGAAGGCCAAGGGCACCAAGCCTATCACCATGGCTGCGCAGCCGTTCGTGGACCTCATGTAAGTGGCTTTTGGTGCAGCTAACACCATTGCTACAAACGAACGACCGTGGGATGTACAGATCCCGAGATCTCATGGACGGGACAGCACAAGTCAGGTGTTCGCAGTGCGGATCCCGAAAGCACACTGAATCTGGATGCTGGAAACATCTGGTCTGTGAGAAGTGTGGCAAGAAAGGTCATCCCGGGAATCATTGCTTCTACGTGTGTCGCGGGTGTGGCGAGATTCACGACGTTGGCAAGTGTCCGATGGAAGAATTCTACAACCAGATCCGCCAATGGTTGGATCCAGCCAAGCACCGAGGGATGTTGCCAGAAGTGGCCGAGAAGATGTTAAACTAGGACGCTCGCCGGGTTTGAATCCGGTACGAGCCGAGCGTTCTAGGTATTGCATTTATGCATTTGTGAACAAGACATCGCTAGATCCAGGTAGCAGGACCCTAGATCCAGTCGATAATACACGTGATCTACATGAAGTGTCAGTTGTCAAGATCTCTAGTTTGCGCCAAGTGGATGAGTTTTCCAGATCCGAAGTCTCTTCAACCCTGGATCTACAAAGGGGAGAGGCACGTGGTTATTGGGAGAAACGCCAACATGGTCGATGGTTTGAGCCTACCAAGGGTGAGGTCACTGCAGATCCACCTAAGGTCGGTCAGGTTACTGGATCCCGCGGATCTGAGGATGTGGGATCCATGGATCTGCTAACCGGGAGTCCCGTGATACTGAAGTACCATGTCCCAGGAAAGTGGTTCAGACAAGAAAAGGTAGGGGGCAAGATCAACAATGAAAAAGCAATCCGTGG
>NW_003303739.1:1817239-1926370 GCF_000142945.1 Phytophthora infestans T30-4 | reverse complement strand
ACCATCACAGTCGACTTGGATCGCAGATCCCGCAGTGTCACCTCCAGATCCGGTGGTACCAGCGACTTGTGGAGACGGGGTTGAGAGGGATCTTCGCCGGGCTTCAGATCGGAACTGGGACAAGGCCCGTCGCGTGTCCTCCTCCAAGGCGTCATCAGCGGCTCGAGCCTCCCTTCGAATCCTCCGGACTTTTATCGTCGTCGTCGTCGTCATCGTCCTCATCGCCCAGAGTGAAGGGATACGGGCCAGAGGACGACGTACGCTTCGACGCCGGTCGGATAGGAGGTCCTGAGCCGTCGGACCAGTCGGATTCCTCATCCTCGTCGTCCTCCGAGCTGCCAAGTCCACATCCAGGGGGAAGGACACGTTTGGCTTTCCCCTTCCCGGGTCCAGTACGGGCCGGCGGAGGGCTGGCGGAAGCGGGCTGGGGAACGGCAGGCGTCGTCACCGAGGGGCCAGCGGTGGATCCCGTCTTGGACGCCGATCCCGGTTTGAATACGGCCGTAGATCCCGCCTTGGCCGTCAATCCGGACTTGGACACCGTTGATCCTGTTTTGGATGGGGCAACGGATCCAGTCTTGGACGCCGTAGACCCAGTCTTGGGTCCAGATCCAGACTTGGACGTAGTTGCAGACCCAGTCTTGGACGCCGAGGTAGACTTGGATCTAGCGGTAGATCCAGACTTGGATCCGGCACCGGACTTCAAGGGGGAGGCGGAAGTCTTGGACGCGGATGTGGATCCCGCCTTGGACACAGAGGTGGATCCCGCTTGCGAAGCCGTTTTAGAGACCGGAGTCGTTTTTAGCTTGGCTTTCGGGGAAGCTCGAGCATGCTTATGGGGACGGGAGGATCCGGTGCTAGGAGCGGGAGATGCACTACGCGGGCGTTTCGCAGCCGACGGATCCGCCCCACTTGCAGACGGAAGAGGAGCAGAGACGCTGGCAGCATGAGAGGGCCCCGACAGGGGAGGAAGTGGATCCGAAACGGCAGCTGTCACCAGCGCCAGTCGTCGACGTGCCAAATCACGCTCCGATAAGCCACGATTGCGCTCCAGGACCAGCTGTTGCTGCTGAGTTTGAGCTGCGGCGAGTTGATTTTGGAGTTTCGCGGCGGTCGCATGGGCAGCCTTCAATTTGTCACCTGGATTGACATAACAAGTGAATATGGAGCTACTAGCAAGGGCCAAAAGAGGATCCACGTACTCGTGCGGCGAAGCTTGGATTTCCAGTTCTGTTTGCGCCCGCTTGGCATCCGCCCACTCGGTAGCCGCCTTGTCCCGTTGGAGCTCGCTGTCCGCCAGTTTCGCTTGGATCTCGTCGCGCAATTGAGTTATACGCACGAACTCTTCGAGCGCGTAATCTCGCCCAGCAGACGCTTTTTCGAGCGACTCCTTGGTATCTCGCAACTCCTCAGAGAGTTGAGCCAGAGCTACATCCGGCGACGAGGGAGGTGGATTTGGCGCGGGGGACCCTCCACGCGCCGACCCTAAGGCGGATCCGCCATGAGTTAATCCCACATAGTCGTTGGTCACCACCTCCTCTTGGGTCAGACGCAACTCGTCACGGAGTCGGTCCAAGCTCGCGTCCGCGGCTGCTCTAGCAGTCTGAGAATCCTCCAGATCCCGCTCGAGGTCGTGGATCCGGGATTGGAGCTGGTGGATCTCAGATCTGGCGAGCGCCATCTCCCTAAGGAGATGGTCGTTGTCATCTCGCATGACATCTCGCTGACGAAAGGCGCGATCCAGCCGTCCGGTCAGGTCGCGGATCTCGACCGCCTGATCAGCCAACAAGAGCCGCAGGTCCTGCGACCGGGAGGCCGCACGGTGCTCCCACCCCTGGATCTCCATAGCCTGGTCATGGACTTGGGCTCGCAAGGTTTGAAGTTGGGTAGTGTGCAGAGACGCAGCTTGGGCTTGGGCATCTTGAGCCGTCTGGAGCTCCGCCGTCAAGGTTTGCACCTGATCGGAAAGAGCCTGGCCTAGAACCCGCAGATCGGTGGGCGAAATTGAAGACGGACTGACCGTAGGGGTGCTGGATGGGGCCTTGCTCGGCGATTTGCCGGTACGCTTGGCGGGAGACATGTGTCACGAAGAGGAGAAAGCGGTTGTGGATGCTGGCAATGCACGCCGTGAACGCTGTTGTGCAGCGCCGACAACGTACAGTAGGCGATTGTGGTGAAGTGCTTTCCCAGAAATAAGAGAATGGGCCTGACGCGGGGTCACTATCCCGAATCAGTGACAATTTTAAGTGATTAGAGAGGATTTGGGTTGTCTGGCACGGGTGCAAGTTGCCTGTGGTGGATTAGCCATGACGAGCAGCACCCCGTATGGAATGACGATGGATCTGGTATGAGCGATGTACGAGAAGGCAAGATCCACCAAGACCTATCTCGGATCCACCCTTACCTGGATTCACTTAGGTGGATATGGGATATACCATATACGGGTGGATCGAGTGTGGATCCTATGAAGGAATGCTGGTAGGGGCCCTCTGAAGGTGGATCTAGTAGCTACGGTTAACAAGAAGTCAGGATCCACCGCGAGAAGCCCCGGATCCCATACTTCCGAGTTCGGATCCAAGGAGGGAGGATCCCGCAGAGAGGGACCTGGATCCAGGGTACAGAGATGAGGGATGCTGTGGATCTCGAAGTTTCGTGGGACAATGGAGATCACAGACGGTTGCAAGATGATGTTAGATGATTGGAGAGCTCAGATCCACAGCGAGTGTACACTTACAGTTGAGTGGATCCAAGCGACCTGGATCTGGATGAGTGTACCCATAATAGGGTGATCGTAATGATTACGTCATGGATCCGGTGGATCTGAAGATAATACAGCTGGGATGATGGGTCAAGGGAAGAAGGGACATGCAGCCGAGCCTGGTAAGGGATTTAGCGAGTGAAAGACATAGAAGGTAGAAATCCAGGCAGGTATAGGCTTAAGTATCAATACAGAACCCAATTTGCACAGTAACACGCAAGTGCCTTCCTGCCCTCAGAAACCGGAACTACTTTGGCCGTACGAGCTCGGAGAAGGTTGGGAATTGCGAATCTAGTGTTGGTAGTGATAACTGGATAATACATTGGCCAGATCCTACAACCTAGTGAGCTTTTCCTTTACTTGTGCAGATCCGACAGGTTAACCGAATTTACTACTCGGTCGGTCATACCCTAGAGGCTCTCAACTCTCAAGATCCCGTCACAGGAGGCGGCAAGTACGACGCAAAGGAACTACAAAGGCAAGGGAACACACCCGCAAGGCAACCCTACGGCCAGATTCACGATCTAGGCCCCGGATCCATAAGCTCGAATATTCGCTTAGGATTCGGAACCATCCACGGACGCAAAGTGAAGATTTTCCACTGCTGCTCCACCCCATCCCCACGTCTCGCCAAGACACTCAAGCTTCACCACTTGAACTCTTCGGAAGTTACCGAGAGAGCAAGATCCCGCCCTACCGACGGGTACACAAGGTGAGGAAAGTTCAGCAGAACACGGATCATCGGGGGACCCCTCCGTTAGTCGGTGTCTGGGCGCAGTTTGTAAGTTGGATCTGACAATCTCGCAGATTTTGCTGATCCCGCTACACCACACGTACCATCACACCAAAGTATTTTTATGTCAGTTCCACGCGCTCACGCACTGGAGGAAAGTTTGCAAAAGACCAAAATTTAACCTGAAGATGGCACAGCGGGAAACGATGGAAGCTGCATTCGCAAAGCTCGTCTATTGGTACGGAGCAGCTCACTGATATGTTGTGTTGCTTCTTATGTTGCTGACCGACTGTGTTGCTCTTTATGTTGCTGACTCACTGGGTTGCTTCGTGTGTTGCTGAATATGACATTGCGTGGTGTTTCGAATGTACTTAAAGTGCAAGTCGGAGGAGCTTCGATTTAGAGCTGGCTGAGTTCACGAAAGTCTCCAAGAAAGAGTTCCCCGAGCTACTCGAATACTTCTCGGCAAACTGGAAAACGTATGTGTCAATGTGGGCAAATCACGTACGAAATGAATATTTCTCAGCTGGTAATACCACTACCAATCGAATCGAATCAAAATGGAACCAGGTAGAACTTATTCTGGGCAAAAGACCTCGACTCGACGCGACAATCAGCGGGCTGCTGGCACATCAAAGAACAATCGTACGGCAGGTTCTTGCTACTATGGGAAAGCATGCATCTACCTCTCGTCTACCGAGAACTGTTCCAGACTTCCTAAGTATCGTTTCCAAGCACTTAAGCCACGATACATTGGCTAAAGTACGCTCTCAATGGGACTATTTTACGGTTCATTTGATGGACACTACGTGCACAAAGGAAAAAGGTGGAGCTGGCATGTGGAACGTGAGATCCAATGGGTACACATGTGAATGTAACGATTTCGAGTGGACTTGTTCGTGCTCATTATATTGCAGTTACAACCTACCGTGTCAGCACTTGATGTATGTTGCTGAGCATGTCCATCGTTTCGAGTATCTACCTGCCATGACTATTCACGCGCGCTGGGATATGATGGCGATGGTGGAGCTGGAGAAGGATTTCAGAGATGGTGTATCATTGCTTCAAGCTGTGGAGGCCTCGATGAAAGTAGCAGGTGCAGCTTATTAACATGATGGTTTGACTCAAAAGAAAGCGGGAGCGGACGCGGTCGAAACACAACTTGATTCGGTCGAGATGGTCGAAGCGACCCATCATTATTCCGCAACACAAGAAGTAACCCATGACTCAACTCAAGAAAAACATGATCGAAGTGGCGGTGGAGCCCAGCGTAAGCATAAACGCCGTGTCGTATATGTAAAGATGCGGCGCCGAGAGCGTGCCAACGTTGTTGTACTGTCATCAGAAGAGAAATACTGCTATGCAAAAGCTGTGTTTGAACCTGTGATAAAACATTTAGCGGAATTGTCGAGTCCAGTATTTTACTCCGTCCTGAAGGCCTGGAAAACAATAGTTTAACAAAGGTCTACACGATGTTGGATCAGCCGAAGAGCAAACATCAGACGCTACAACAGTGCCACATGGAGACGGATCAGGAGAAGGCTTGGATGCTATCGACACTATGTCTGACAAACACCAGCAGATCTCATTGAAACTATGAATTTCATTCGTGAAATGGAGAAAAGTGAGTTTGATCTGCAAAGAAATACTACAAGGGCCGAGTCGTCGCAGGAAAGTGAGCTTGGTAGTTCAACCTCACGGAATGAAACAGCTCCATCCAGTGACATTGACATCGCCTCCTCTTTCCCTTCGGCGAATCCTGGCGTGAAGCCCGGATTAACGAAGTATTACCCGACAAAAGCCGCGGTCACGGCAAAATCTACGAAATAACCACCCAGTGTGAAGAGTGATTACCCCCCAAAAGCTGCAGTAAAGGCAGAAGCGCCCAAGAAAATATCGAAAAACGTTGGAACACAAGGAGGCCGTCTGGAAGTGCTACGTATTCCAAAACCCGAACCACGAAGCAACCAACGAAAAAAACTAAAACAAGCTCGAGAAACCCGCAAAGCCTAATAAGGCTAGCCGTTATTACGTTGCCGGACAAACATGTGCCATCTGTGTCTCGCGTCATCGCGTGGGCAACAGATACTTCCGACCAGAATCATGTCAGCGAGATCTTGGCAGGTTACCCAACGATCTTGGACGACAATTTCATGAATGCGCGTGCTGCACACGAGAGTCTGTGTCTCCCAAGGACTACGTCTACAACTTTGTGATTCCCAAACCGCTAGTAATCAAGCTGAAAGCGGTCATTGAAGCAGAACGGAACAAGCGACCCAAGTCGAAGTATTTCAACCCCGTGGCTGAGCACCAGGACAGCAACACCGAAGCAATTATTGCATATATTCCTGGCGGAACGCCAGGATTTACAAGGTAAGCCTTTGTTGTGTTGCTGTGACTGACTTGCTTCTACAATATTGTTGACTGCTGTACGAATCCGTTACAACAGTGAAGCCGTCTTCAAAATGTTGGAGTCTTACAACGTGGTAAAAACAATTAACGCATGGAGAGCTGACATGGAATGGCTGCAAACGGCCAACTGGAGCAATATCCTTGCGAACCCTGAGTTGTTTAAAGCGGAGACTGATTCGGACGACATATTCTTACTGTCGGCGGGGAAAGACACCAGGAGCTGGCAAACGAAGTGGTGGTACAGCTCGAGGGTGCTTGTTTAAGTTCTACTTTCCGACTATCAAGTGGTGAAGGCACCGTTAAGGTCGACACGCTCGTTGGAATGCTTGCGCGTGACAGAATGCTCTCTGATGTCATTATCAATTTCAGTGTTCGATGCATCTGCGATGCGCTGGGAGATTGTTTCGCATTGGATTCATTTTCTCCAACTATGGGCTGTCTGAAACCACCACAGTCACGGATTTCAAGCTTCCACTACCTTGTGTTGCCTCTGCATTTAAGCAACATCTATTGGGGTGTCGTCATCATCGCCATTGCTTACAAAAGAGAAGATCTGTGCTTTACACCCTACCACTACGAGTCAATGTGCGGATCTTCGTATAGCGATACGATGTAAACGACTTACACGTCTACGGTTGTGCCATTTTTGAAAGAGTGGCATAACTAAACCATGCCGAATGAAGATTGAACAGTGGAGAACCGTAAAGTATGGTTAAAGTAGCCAAAAACAGCCCGATGGATTTTCGTGTGGTGTGTTGACTATTGCCCAAGTTTATTCCGTGTTGAAGGACAGCTTCCAGCTTGCACAAGGTGCCGTTACAACGGACGATATCGCAATTATGCGGCTTCGTATCTTGTGGATGATAGTATTGCATCCAGAAGTTAACACTGTAGCAAACTAAATTTACTAAGGAGATAGAGGCGACTGATTTGGAGCTACTTGCGACCATAACACATTTACCCGAGCAGTTGCCTTCGCCAAATGGTATCGATTTTTTAAGTAGTTACGTCGTCTCGTCTTCTTCCTGTGAGTTTTGTATTAAGCTTATTTAAATGTGCTCTAATAGAGCTTCGCAGCACTGTTCGAGAGCCACTGAGAACAACATCACGTAGCCTGTTTCGTGCGTAGGTACTCCAGCAGCGGCGGCAAGGCGGATAGTCTGTTCCTTCTCGTGAGCTATCATCAGAGCCAACTCGTTTCGTTCATTCATAAGCTCTAGTGAAAACTGTGAGATTTTCTCCAGCTTTTCTTCTATCAGCTTGGTATTCTGGAGGCGAGAGCGCAGCATTTGCTTGCAAACCGTAGCCTTTCGAGTGCGCGAGAGAGTGGTGCCTTTATTACTTCGTGGCTGTAGCGTTGGGGGGGACAGTGGCGGTGGCAGTTGATCGGAGCAAATGCCGTCGAAGTGTTTGCTACTGCCTTGGTCCATTTTGTGTGTGCGCCAACAGCCGCTATTCCTCTTGGGCAACTGTGATATTTGTCAAATGGCTTATGGAACTTTCACAGATCCGGTATTTTATTATTCAAAAGAAGGAAGCCCTAAAATAAATTACGCCGTGTGTTGCTTCTGGGGGTTGCTTCTTGTGTACGGGAGGCTGGTAGGCTGCTGCAAGACCTGTCGTTTTGTCGTAAATAGGTTGCAGTAGCGGGACTCGCGGTGGGGAGACAACTCTGCGTACGCTTCTCGAGTCTAACCGCTCAAAGCAGTTGTGAAGCGCTTGTGTGAAGCTGAAGCTCAACCCACAGAGCCGCTCGTCCTCACATGACAACAGGCCGGGTACATTGACCTGCTGTGTAAATACCATTCGGACAAAGTAAGCAGTGCGGATATTGTTCCTACGCGACCGATGGAACAAGGCAGTGCCGGGACAGCAGGGGATGGTGAGCCAGGATGCATTCGACACGATGCAGTTCGCCTGGTCAACGTTCTGTTTAGGCCCCAGCTTATAGCGCGCATGTTTGAGGTGGACAAGAATCAGAATAAGACGAACATGGATTCGTACAGAAGGAAAGGGTCCAGTATCCGGGAATTCTTCCGTCGGCTCCGGCTGAGCCACCAATCGCATAGAAGGCCCAGAATGCCCGTCTCCTAGCCGCCAGCATTGTGCGAGAAGAAATGGACGATGCAATCATCGAGCTAGTCGATAGCCACCGCGCCGACGGTGAGGAAGCTGCCCTACATGTGGTTCTCAAATCGTACCACTCAAAGCAGTTACGAAGTCCATATGTGAAAGCTGAAGCTCAATTCACAGCCTCGCTCGACTACACAAGACAACAAGCAGGGCTACATTAATCTCCTGTGCAAATACCGTTTAGACAAAGTGGACGGCGAGAATCCGCTGGCACTGACAACAGTACATTAGCCAGCGATGGTTGCCATGAGAACAAACGGCGGCGTATTGGTGTGCGCAGCTGAGCAAAAGGTGGATATACTTGCTCAAGGATGCTTTTCAAACCCCATAAAAACGGTTTTATCAGTTTAATCAATAATTTAAAATAAATTTAAAATCATTATATGCGCATCAAAACGGTGGTATACCTAGTGTAATTCAGTCAGACCCTGGTATCTGTTTGGGTATGGGAATATATTTAATGAATTTGATTGGCTAGCGATTTATTCCCCGATAAGGGGTTTAGTCCCACCCTAACTTAGGGGCCAGGCGTTGCTTTAGGACGGTGTTGATTTTTTGTGTTTCATAAAAGGTGAATTATTACTTGAAATACGAATTTAGCAAAAATAGAGACATATTTAATATTACTGTTGGGACAGACAAGCAATAAAATAATGGACAGCCGAGAGACACGTACGCCCGCTTCATGCGCATCAAGAAAAGAAGCCACGTGCTGCTGCAGCATGTACAGCCAAGACAAGTGGGCTCAAGCAAAAGCGACAAGAACCGCTATTGGTCCACTTGGTGAGAGTAATTTGGAAAAGGTGGTGTTGGCAGGGAGATATTACGATCCTGTAATAATTATACAAAGGGTCCAAAGTTTGTATTAGCCTATTATCACTGCTGCAGATGCCATCCCGATGCCTTTGTCTTCAGTAATCGACGAGTTCCCAAACGTGGCTCCCAAACAAATAAGCCAATCAGCCAGAACGATTCAAATTACTTGGAAAAACTACCGGTGATTATCGATTGCAAAGACCAGGTTTGGCTAGAAAAAATATTATGAGGTTATTTGCTGGCACAATAAAACTACCCTCACTTCTGAATCCGCGCCATAGGCATGGCCGACAGCAGCGCGCTCTCCAGTTTCTTAGCGGTCTCTCCAAGCTCCACCTCACCCGCTAAGGGTAGCCTGCAAGTGTCCACCCAAGCTGTCTCGAATGATGCTCCGAACCCGGCAGGGCGGGCGTTATGCTGTCCGTTTGCCTCTTTGGTCACGTAACAAAGGCTATCAAGGGTGTCATCGTGCCTCGTGCGGTACGTGTACTCTGTAGGTAAGGCTCTACTCTGTATTACGCTGATGATTAGTGCATATTTGCTATTTATGCTGCCCGAGTCCGATCAGCGAGCATGGGGCTAGCTGAGAGAGCTACATCTTGTTTAATATGCTTATATATGTATTATGAACTAAATGCAAGCCAGTTATCTCTACAACTCCAAGTCTTTCTGCTTCAATTGGTGGCTATCAGGCGTGCAGCTATCGATGATGCCTCCGTTTGCTTTGCACGTAATGAAGGCTGAGCATAGAGTGGCGTACGATGACCGGTGATCAAGTCAGATTTTTCTCCAGCGTTTTCGCAGCGAGCCTGCTGTCTTCGGGCGGCCCTTCCCGTCGATGTTGCCGAGTGCGGTGTTGGTTTTGGTGTGGTATCTAGCGATTCTGCTAGCGTCCACAGTGCCTGCTACATCTGGTGCGCGACTCCACCTTGGACCTGCGGAGCTGAATGTATGTCTATATCCCTGCCCCCTGCGATGATCTTGATGTTGATACACGCCTTGAGGTCTACACGGACAAATTGCTGCTTCTTTTGTGTCGCTGTTTGCCACAGCTCCTGCGTAAATCAGTTATACAAGCATCCAGTCGGTGAGTGCGCCTCAGCGATGCCACCAGGCGCGGAGGAGAACGGGACTCTGTCAATGCGTAGCAGGACAGTATGGTGGCGGGACTTCTCGGTGGAACTTCCTGTATCGCCACGAGCTTCTGCAGCGTGCGCTGCATTGACGCCATTGACGTTAGAATTTGAGTCACAGCTGCAGCAAGCACTGTTTTCTCTCCCCCAGCCCGCTGCCCAAGCTGCGCGTTGTTCTCGGACTCCCACGCTATGCGAAGCTGCCGTCCCCAGCCAGGGCAGACTTCCAGCGACGGTCGCAACCTTAAGGCGGCATTGGTGCATCAATGGCTTCATGGAAACGTTACAAGTAGTGGGACGTGAACCCCGTGGCTGCTTGTTCTCGCGCTACTAATGTTGTGACCTCTTCAAGATGAATGCACAGTGCTGTTAGTGTGGCATTCAGGACGGCAGTGTCGACGTTGAGGCTGGAGTCATGGAAGCCGCTCACGTTCTAGAAAAGCTGACCACGTAGCGTCAGTACCTGTGCATACTCAAGGTCCGATAGCAGCTCCTTCAACGTGGTAACGGAAGGCGTGACGCACTGCAGGTGAGGGTCCGTGTAGCCGGGCAGGACTTTGCCCATGCTCTGATCCTTGCGCGTAGTAGGCAAAAGCTTTGGTGAACGAGTCCAGCAGCCAAGCTCCGCGCGTGGAGATCCACTGGATTGCGAGTTACGACGACACGTTTGCGTACGCAGCAGAGCCACGACGCAACGAGTGACTTATGAGCTCGGGTGTCAGCTCGGGGGGGGGGGGGAAGGAGAGCGGCAGCCTTGGCGAGTCGGTCGGACACTAGAGTGATGAGGTCGTTTATATACTTGGACACGTTAGGCCTTCCGCGAACGCGAATTGGACGAGGCTCTTTCACCTCGTTCTCGTTATTTCGGAACCTCTCCCAGTAAAGAGTAGCCTCCTCCTAGCTGTAGGTCTTGTTTCCAGGCAGATCCGAAGACGCTGCGTGGGGAACCAGTGGAAACACGTAGCTAGAGGACTTTGAAACACTTGCGCATAGCATTCCTAAGACGTGCAGCATACACTGCTTCCAATGTGTAGTAGCCTTGTAGATAGAAATACCTTGAATCACAGAAGTTTTAACCCGAGCGATGTGCAGAAAGAGCTCCCCCGACGCAGCCAAGGGCAACTGCTTCTTCCGAGTAAAGCAGGTATCGATCGCACGACCGAATTATGCCACATTAGCGTTTGAGCTGCAGCAGCATGCAAACTCTTATAACTCGACCCAGCGCCCTTATTCGCCGTTTCTTGCACCAGAACGCGCAGGTCATTGAGCGTGCATCCAGGTGCTTCGCCTGTTTGCTGACCCACTCGCAAATTCCATTCCTCGATAGCGGCTCCCATTTTATCACGAATCTTCCCAATTCTTTTGCGGTCAGACAGGTGAGTAGGGTACCGCTCACGCAAAAGGTTAGCAACTTAAGACATATAACCCACTGAAGTAGCTTTAGCTAGAGGACTGTCTCGTGCACTTGACTTAGTTTGCAGAAAAATCGAGAACGCAGTTAGCAATGAGTAAAAAATTTGACTTGACATCTCTCCTGGAGCAGACAGAGTCATAGCGATGCTACCAATAGAGTCCTCATCCATGGTACGAAGAGCTAGAATTCACGGAAGGTCTTCACTGCTGCTGCCTCCTGGCCCGCCGTCCCTTGCGGGATGTCTAGTCCTCTCGCCGCTCGTTGCATCTATCAAAATGAGAGTAAAAGTAAAATCACTACAGCCATTGTTTAAAGCTCAAAATTGTGTTGGGATTTTATGGTTAAATTTGAATAAGAATGCTCGACACTTGAATTTTGTAAAGTATTTTACCTGATAAACTTCGAAATGTCCCAAGATAATTGGGAAACTCTTGGGAATCTACTTAAACGGTTTATGGTTGGCAAAAACATTTGTGTTCTTTTTCTCATTGACAAACCAAACACGACAAATCCCGACAATTTAACAGTTGGGACTAACTTACCTTATCCTACATTAATGAGCTGCTATCTTCCTAGCAACATTCACGCAACACATATGACAGAACGTACGCTAGATATTCTGTACCCCTAGGGTCAGTCTGTGGAGGTAACTCGCGCAAATTGGGGGGGGGGGCACGCCATCAATGTAGCAAAATTGGTTATGCTGTCCAGTCAGCTAAAGCTGTCCTCCCATTACTAGTGATTATATTCCCCGACAAATATTTGGTGAAACTAGTCGGAGGAAGCAGACAAACGTGTGATTGTAATGACGCAGCAGGGCGAAGACGAAGACGCAGAGGCACTCGTCCTCCTTCTTGAGGCTGTGTGCGCTGCTGCCACTGTGTCAACTACGGTGTTGCTAAAAGGAGACAGCGAGAGCTGACTTACCGTGACGAAACTTGATTTTGACGCTTTAATAGCGTCACCACACTACGATGCGTGGTTTCGAGAACATTTGTGTTGTTCACGGAGTAATTTCCTACGTATTTGTGAGATTTTTCAATCTCATGCAACCTTCGAGCTACTTTGTGGACGTGAACACTCATTCGAATAGAAAGTTGGCCTGCTGAGTGCAAGAGGTGTAACCACTTCCTGCGATAAAACACTGGCATTCCCGGCAGAAGCTTTTTGCGTTTTCATTGCCTCGCCGACAACTTTTACCCCGTCAGCCAAAGCGCGAAGCCCTATTGAAGTAGCATTAAAGGTGTTAGTGTGATATTAATTAATGAAACTAATAAAAGAACATACCTTCTTCAACGCATTATCAGTTGAATTTTCTGGTGTTTGTTGGGACTGGAGCGACCGGTGTCCCTGCTCGTAGAAGCGTTGTCCTTGTCATCATCGTCAAGGTCGCTGGTTCCGTCTACAAGTAACGTACTCTGCATGCCAGGATTTCGCCCCAGTGCTCAAGCATGAGCTCCAGACAGGGGGGAGCAGCAGTCTTGGGAACGTTCGCAGTATTGCTTCGGTCTTTTCGATACATTGACCACTATTTCTTTAGCCATTTAACCTGTATTATACAAATAATAATAAATGTTATCACTTCATATCGCTACTTCTATTAAATATTATACCGTTACCTTATCCTTGTACTGCGTGACGGTATACGCTGTATCCTCGTCCTTGTTGACCAGTGTAGCGACGAGTATCCAAGCGGCTCCAACCTCAACGTGGTTACGAACATTGCTGAAGTTATCTTTAGCAGTAGCATACCGATACAAACCACATTTTATTAGATCTCTGTAAAATATATAGTACAGTAGATTGATTGACATCATCATACAAGAACTCTATAAAAAGTGCCTCCGTCGAGGACGTCGTCCAAAGTTCCTGATCACTCTTGGAAGGCCGGCCACGCTTTGACTTCGATATTGGTGCTGTTACCACAGTCTCTGCTGAAGACTCCACTGAAGCGACTTGGTCTGCCGCGCCATGAGGCGTAGACTGTAGATGCTGTGGTAGCGTAGTTGGAGACAGAAGAAGGTAAAAAAAACTGTCGTCTCGTTCATGACGACGCGTGTTCTTTTCCAACCGACTGGCGCAGTCGATCAATCATTCCGCCATAACGATTCTGACGGGGTATGCAGATTGCCAACAATATTCCCCAACCGAGCACCCAGGGGATGGCGTCTAGGATTTTTTCACTTGTTTAACCCCCCCCCCACCAGAGCCTCATGTGTTATATCACGTTGCTACTTAAAAGTCGGATTAGAATTGTTTGATGAGACCACCATAACTTTTATTTTAGGGTTTTTGCGCTCTTCTTCACAACCATCGAGATGGTAAGCGAGAGCGCGCCGTGCTGGACAGTGCTTAGGTCGCAAAACGCATACAATATCGAAGATATAGCCGTGGAAAATTTTTGTTGGGGGATGGGAGAGGCTCGTTGGTGGTGAGAAGGATGACGGACAAGCTGACGGTGGTAGGGAGATTGTTGGAGACTTTCACAGAGAAACTAGCGACGAGCTGGAGCTAGCACCGGTCGCTGTCCAGACACACACCAGTGGAAACCGACTCCGTGCTCACGTCTCGAGCTCAAGTGACGCTGATGGGCAGTGCCTAGTTATCGAGGTGCAGCTCAGCTCCAGCGACATTCCTCTTAGTGCTGACAATCTGCCACTAAGTGCAAGCATTCTGCAGCTTAGTTCCAGCGACATGGAGGCCGACGTAGACGGCGTACCTGCTTACAGCGTCATGAGTCAGTCTCCGGGCAGCGCAGCCAAGAGCAACACACCAAGGGCCATTGGAGCTACGTACATGGAGTCGTTGAATATGCAGAGTGGTTTGCATGTCGTTGTGGAAGCAAAAGTAGCAAAAGCCTATCGTGATAATGGTGAATACGGATTCTTTTCGCTATTTTATTTCGACACATTTTCGCCGCACTCTACTTTCGTGGACATCTGAAGTTTTGGTTTCTCGTGGACAAGTGACGCCGACTGAGAGTGAGTTCAACGTTTATTTTGGGTTAGTGATAGCCATGAGTACATGCACATTGAGCGACATATCCGAATATTGGTCAGAGAAACAATTTCTTGGTCAACCTGCCTTCTCTGAGACAATGGCAAGAACAATATTTCAGCCTATACGAGCGGGTTAGAAGCTTAACGCAAGCGGAGAGACGTCAATTGACAATGAGTGCGACGCATTATGGCACAGTAGGACACTACTCGCTCATTTACAAAAGCGCTTTACTGAGATCGCTGTTCCTACTGGTGTAAGCAGCATTGACGAGATGACCGTGCCAATTAAAACGCGCTCGAAAGCTCGAACATACATGTCATCCAAACCTTATAAGTACAGTGTTCGGTCGTTGGCTGGAATTCTCACCCTATACGTACATTATTTATGGAGCATCACTTCTGGTAACACAATGCGGTCCACATCAGCCCAGCGCTACACTGATCAGCTTCCTGTGTCCCGCACAAGCCTTCACAATACATTGGTACATGGAGAGATAGAAATAAGCAGTAGTTCTGCTACGGCTTTGTGGCTAAGTATGGTTGGCCATCAATCGAAGATTCTACGCTCTCCAAACGGCTATAGACTTACTGTTTCCGACAAATTTAATACTCGGCACACTTTTGCCAAAGCAATTCTTGCTTTTAGCGACGGTGAAATAAGAACAATCGGGACAGTGCGTTTAAACTATATGGAATAAAAAGGAGGTCGAGGAATCGGTATTGCGCGTGGCGGAATTGGAGTGTGGTAGCTGGGAATTAGTTGTAGTGGTTGATAATGCGCCTGATTGGAAGAAGAAGGAGGCAGAACACACAGAAGCGCCTGTCAAAGGCTCGACGACGAGAGTATGTAGCAGAGAATGTTAATTCAAAACGAGCTGGTTACATTATCTTCAAAGATCGCAAAGTGATTGTGTTCGATTCCAATGATCTCAGTGCAACTCCGTCGACTAGGACGCTAAGCAGCTCATCAAATGAGGCTGTGGTATGCTGCCGTGGTCTCTACCCAATTCAGCGTTGGACGGACGTCCGCGTACTGCATCGCAATATATTTATGATACTGTAGTAGGCCTTAGCGATAAGACTACTGCTAGGGAAGCTGGCGCTTCCTGGTAAACCCAAAAATCTATTGTGGGTCTTCTAGAGTAGAATCCCTAATGTCCATTCACTGCCAAGCACGCCCTATGCCTTGGCTGTGTTGTCCTAACCCCTAACTAGCCAGCTCGGCATCGCCTTCCTGTGCTTTGCCCTGTGTGAGTGGGTGAAGGCTTGCCATTGAACTATCCACCACTACACTGCCCTCCCAAGCCTTTGTCCACTCACGGTCCTTCGTGCTGCACGTTCTGTTGTGCTTTCAGTGACGGTCGGTCTGTTGACCTAGGCTTGAGCTTTGTTTCAGCAGCAATGTGCTGTTCGAGCTTTCTGTTGTTCGTAGTAGCTGCATACTCTGTCAGCAGCACTGGTATATCCCTGCTCAGTTGCTTGGTTGATTCCCACGAGTCTTCGATCGGCTCGAGCCCTTTCCAGCTAACCAGCACTTCATAGTCTTTTTGTCCTTATTCCAGCGCGTCTCTTTTAATTTCTCCACCGATAGTACAATACCTTGAGCTGCCACGTGATCTCGCAGCTCTTCGCTGACCAACAGTGACTTATCAGCGTAGAATTTTAGTCGCGATGGGTGGACGTCAGTCTCGTCTCCTGTCAGCAAATGGCGAACACGAAAAGAGTGTTGGTCCGCCCGTGTGACTTGGTACGGTCCCACCCACGTTACCAGGAGCTTATCACGATGTTTTTGGTCGACTCGGGACCTCAACACAAAGTCCCCGACGTCGAAGTTTGATCGACGTGCATACTTCTGCATGTGTTTGTTCCGCTCTGTCTGTTTTGCTCGCTCACTGACCATCGGTTTGTGGAGTTCATGTATGCTGCGTCGGAGGGTGTCTAACCAGTTCGTTATGGCTTCAGGCTGCTCCGGTAGCTCTAGAATTTTTTTCTGTCTGGTATCCATACATAACGTGAGCGGAGACGGTAGTGGCAATCCACAGAAGAGTTCCACCGGCGCCCGATTTCCAAGGGATGGAACCGGTGTGTGGTTCAAACTGGACTGCAGTATCGGCACGAAAAATGTCCAGTCGTGCGTGTCAACCAGGTACTCCAGGCACAGCACACGAAGGACTTGCATGATGTCACGGTTTACCCTCTCTACGCTCCCGTTAATCCAAGGAGAGTATACCACCGTGAATTCATGACGTGCTTTCAAACGCCTGCAAAGTTCCGCTACAACCTCGGCCTTGAAGTGCGATCCTTGATCGGAGATCCACACCGGAGCCAATCTATATCTACTATACCATGCAAGAATCGCCCCAACCACGACGGTGCTCGTGGGGGTTGCGCATGGCACTAGTTCGGTGAAGTGGGTTGCCTCGTCTTTCAGTACCAAGAGATAGCGATCACCAGCAAAGGTGCCACTCAGCGTCAGGAAAGCAAAGTGTAGTGCTCCATTTCGTTCATTCGTTCGAAAAGTAGGGCCCCATGGTCGTTGAATAGTTTTTCCTCCTTTTACGTGTTTGCACATGAGGCACGCATCGAGGAACCGCTCCACACATGCTCGTAAATGTTGTACATTGAAGTATCTACTGACACATTCCAGCATTGCATCACGTCCCCGGTGACCCTGGGGTCCACAATGTGCCACCACAAGGAGCCGCTGTACGAGATCGGTAACTTTGCGGGGGATCCACATCTTGTCTTTGATAAACCAACCCTGCTCGGCATTGCCTACAGCTACAGCTGGTCGAGACGCTGCATGCTGCCGCTGCACCTCAATTATCACGGTGACCGACGGCCAAATGAAATCCGGATCGTCGAGCGGACGAAGGTGATGTTGATGTGGCTGTGTATGCACCAGCTTATCACCTGAGCGAGGTTCAGCCTTCTTACGGCGCTTCCGGTGTGGCTGCGGCTTCGCCGGAGACTCCACACTTCTTCGTTTCCGGAGAGTCTTAGCGTTCAGATGAACTGCTGATCCGTCGTTGCCTCCCCAGCGCGACACCATGTCAACCCAAACATTCGATTCCCCATCAATATGCTCCACTTCGTATCTGTACTCCATTAACTTAGTAGACCATCGCAATAATTTGCCCCAAATGTGTTTTTTTACTTCTTTTCCAGGTGCAAATACGTAGACCAAGTTCCGGTGGTCACAGTAAAGCTTAAAACCACCTTCGCGCAAGAGTAAATAGCTCAATTTCTCGCAAGCGCACACGATCGGGTAAGCTACTTTTTCAATTATGGACCAGTTGCATTGCGATCCAGTAAAGCTTCCACTCAGACATACTAAAAGTTCGTGTGGCGGCGCGTACACTTCTTTTCCAGGTAGCCATTCCACCACTTGACTGGCTACAACACTCCAACCCACATCGGAGGCATCTGTCAGCAGGCACATCGTTGCGCCTTCCTTTGGGAACGCTAGCGTAGCGCTCATAGTCAACATTTCCTTCATTGAGTCGTATGCTAGTCGTTGTTGTTTAGTAAGTTCCACTGCAATCCCTGCTGCAACACGTTTCGTCCTCCTGGAGGCTCGCGCTAACGCAGTGTCCAACGCATCTTGAAGTGGACGGGCTTTCCAGGCGTAGTCGACGAGCGAATCCCTCACTTAATTCGTTGCGCATAAAAATTTGTTGCAGCTCTGCCGCTGTCGTTGGGTAAGGCAGCGCTTGCAGTGCTTGAATTCTATCCGGGTCATGATGAACTCCATCGCCATTGATTAATTTCCCACACCATCGCACCTCTTGTTCAAATAGGCTTGACTTCTTCGGGCTAATCTTGAAACCAAAGAAATCCAACAACTCGAACAATCTCTCGAGCTTGGTGAGGTAGGCGGAGGCATCAGTTGCGAACAGGGGTAAATCATCTATCCACACTAATAAATGCTTGTGCAATAACTCTTCCAGACACTTCTGAATCGTCGACTGGAAAAAGAGTGCTGCGTCGGTGCATCCTTGAGGCACCCTGCGAGGCGTGTAAACTTTCCGGTGAGTCATGTAAGAGAGCCACTCTTGACACTCCTCGGCTAAGGCCAGTTGCCAATTGCCTTTAACCCCCCCCCCCCCTCCGTTACTAAGGCTTGATAAGGAAGCTTGTCTCAAAAACCCACATGCTTGATATCAAGCATGTGGGAAATGTGGGAAAAGGTCAATTTGTATTTTTTACGACATTGTTGCACAGGGTTTGGTTAGATTTCGTCAAATAGAAAGTTCTGTGGATACACTACTTTGAGACATGCCTGGTCCAAACGACATCGTGTTTGTGGCTGCCATCCACTCATTCTCGAACTCGCCGCTGTCATACGCAAGCCACTAAGCCGCAACGAAAGTGGCTCCACCGCGTCGCGTTACGCGCCGCGACGCAGAGGTTTTCATGCGCCGCCTGAGCGGCTACGACGGCGAGGAGAGGGATCGCCTAGTGCGTGAACACCGCGAGTACATCGCGGGAACACGAGACCGAGATGCAAACTTCGGGAACGGCGACGGAGCCACGTTATTAGCACCGCCGCCGCCTCCTACAACCGGTAGACGCCCACGCATGACTGTCTCAATCAAGCCAAAGGCTCGCCCAAGAAGCAGAAGAAAGGTGCGCTTGTAAATTGCTATAATGCTTTAGCTAAATATCCGCGACTACAGGGGAAGGCACCTGCAGCTGCTTTCTATGCGGAGGAGCTGGCAGAGAAAGCCGCCGAAGCAGAAGAAGAGAGTGGCCAGGAAGATGATGAAGATTATGTAGCTGAAGAAGAGGTGATCGATGCAGAGGAGTTACTGCTGCCGCCGAACAAGTCGGCTCGAGGTAAACGGAAGGCAGGTGTACGAAAACGTTAAGGGAAGCGTGCGCCAAAAAAGAAGAGAAGGTTACCAGTGCAGTCACCAGTGCAGTCACCACTGCAGACACCAACGCCAACACCAGCGCAGACGCCGACACGAAACCAGAGCCCACATGTTGTTCTTTCACGTGCTGAAAGCAGGTAATGCTGGCATTTGTATTTTATTTCATTTGTTGTGGTTTGACTTGGTTTTGACTTATGTATGCAGCAGTGAAGAAAATTCCGGACACGATTTTGAACATGCTGGTTCATCTCCACCGTGTGCTCAGCCAGCGCCTACATGTACTCCACTTCGAAGCAATGCTGCCAGGTAAGTCGCTTTATTGATACTGCTGTATATCAAACATGTGATCTCTGCGTAATCTTCTGACATACTGTATATGCTTCGTGTGGTGTAGGAGCCTGAGTATGCTATCAAGTCCAGAATATACGTCGGTCAGAACCAACCCTGCCACCCGTGATGACGACGTATCTGACGACGATGACGATGAAGACGGTGGTCTAAATTCAGACTATGAAGGCTCGGATTGTGGATCTGCTGAGTAGTTTGAGGATGAGTGCGATGTGCCGGTAACGGAAACGTTCACCGACAGCGACAGCGAATCCAGTGAAGAAGTCGAGTGTACACCGGTGGCAAAAGGTAAGAGGAAAAGCAAAAACGGTGGTGATAGAGCAGAGCAAGAGCGGTGGCGTGATATCATTGATAATGGGAGAGTCATTGAAGGCAGCGATTTGAGCAAGCTTGCCCATGACGCGGACGCACTGAAACGTATGCGAACCGAAGGCTGAGAAACGGGTATGTTTTCGCTCATTTACTGTGTGGTCTCTATGCTGATTTGTGTATTTCATTTGTGTCTAGATCCTAATGCATTCCCAGATACTGAAGACTTTCCAGGATTGTATAATGGGGAGTATGGACCATCAGCCGAAGCACTAGCTTGTGCTGAATCTCCACTCGAGCTATTTATGTTCTTTTTGCCTAGGGATTTTTGGGTGAGTGTGGCTAAGGAGGCTTACCGCTACTAAAAACAGAAGCTACCAGAACGAATGCAGAAAAAATTCGAGTCGCAGACTGGGCTGAACAAGCTTACGCTGGAGCAAATTTACGCAAATGAGAGGCGCGTGCATTCCGAAATTAGCGCTCACGAGATCCTGCAGTGTATCGGATTGTTGTTGGGGGGAATGATGTGCACGCACAGGCGCAGAGTATCGGATCACTGGGCCACTACATCAGTTGGTGTTGTGCCAGCAGGAACATTTGGCAGATACATGAAGCGGGAGCGCTTCTAGCGTATTCTGAGGTTCCTCCACTTTTCAGATAACATGGCGGATGAAGCGGCGTCCGACCCCGGATGGAAGATTCGCCTTATATCGGGACATGTTGCAGAGGACGTTCCTGGCCGGTTGCATTCCGTCACCTTTTATCGCTTTCGACGAGGCTATTCTGCCATCGCAGAGTCGATACAACCCAACACGTCAATTCATGAAGGACAAACCGCACAGGTGGGGGACCAAGTTGTTCATGACATGCTGTGGTGAATCCGCCTATTGTTTACGGTACGTTTATCCTAACACGCTCATGCTGCCTAACCGGCTACGTGTGTCGAGCGGCCACGTAGACCTTCTACTAGACCATGTCTGCCTACCGGCGGACATGGTTTTTTTTTGGTTTCACAAGTCTCACATACTTGATATCCAGCTTGATGGGTGATTTGATATAATTGATTTCTAACCTGTGGTGTATGTTGTGAACATTCAGACTCGAGCTGTACTGCGGAAAGAAAACGAAAGGCAAGAAGAATAATGATGACGCACCTGCAGATTCCAGCTCTGGTCCTGCCGCAACACTGCGCAACCTGAACGCGGTTCTATCAGCCAAGCGCGATGGTGTTTTCTACGTGGTCGTAACCGACCGGTTCTACACTTCCATCCAGATTTCACTGCAGCTTCTTGAGCGGAACGTCTACTTTGTTGGCACCATACAGACTAACAAGATGGGCTTCCCATCAATGCTCAAGCAACCACAGAAGCATCGCCCCAAGTCAGTGCCTCGGGGCTCCACACAAATAGTTGCCTTCAAGTCGGTCCCGCAGCTCAGCGCTTTGGTCTGGTTCGACAACACGATAGTCTACATGCTGGCTTGCGGGGCCAGCACCTCGATGTCAACTTGCGGTACGTATTGTGTATTGTAATAGTGCGATAGAGCGTCGGATTCCTCGCAGCCAAGGTCAGAAAGAATCGGTCCCCTGCCCGTCCAGCATGAAGGCATATCATCGCTGGATGGGTGGGGTGGACGTGCACGACCAGTTGCGGCTGCAACGCTACTCGCTGCAGCTCTCCTTGCGCTTCCGCAAGTACTACAAAAGTCTGGCATTTGGCCTATTTGATATTGCTATTGTGAATAGCTTTATCGTATTTCGCGAAGCAAGGAAAATGAGAGGTGAACCCGCCGCTGACCACGCAGGCTTGATTTCCCAGCTCCACGCGCAGTTACTGGACATGGGCCCAACGGAATTTGTGAACACGGTACGGCTGGCAGAGCATTTATTTCTTGTTTATTCTAATTTCCTGCTGTTTGGTCTATTGTAGATGAACTCACCGGGGCCAGTGACGCCAAGTCGAGGTGACGCCACAAGCTCCGAAGGCCACAGCTTGGCCATGGACGAGGAGTGGGTGGAGGTGAACGGTATTCGGAAGCGCCGCCAACGACAGTGTAAGGTGTGTACAATTCGCAAGACAGTGAGCAGCAAGCGCCAGGTCACGCGGTTCTTTTGTCCAGGGTGCAGTAAGGGGAACAAGAGGTAAGCCTACAAATGCATTGATTCTTCATCACTTACTAATAGCTATTGCAGATTGTACTTGTGCGATAAAGTGCGCCAGGGTCATTACCCGGGCAACACGTGGACATGCTACGCGATCTGGCACGACCTCTGGAGGAATGGTCGCGACCGCCCTAAGCCTCGCTGCGGTCGCGGCATTCAAATGAGGCCATCGGGGAAGAAGGTAGGCAACGCTGGTGAGGCTTCGACTGAAGGTGGCGCTGCGAGTGAAGGTGAGATCGCTGGCGATGATGAAGGCAGTAGCGAGGGTGGCACCAACGCTGAGTAGGCACATGATGTGCAATCAGCTGCTAGTGTTTGTTTTGCATTACTTTTGCACTTCAGTACAAGACGTTCGCAGTATTCTTTGCACTCGATTTAGATAAAGAAAGACTCTCCTTGTAAAAAGGCCAAATCGTTTTGCTCTATATCTAACATGCAGCTATATACCACGTCAGAACAAGCTCGATAGGAAGCGTGTGGTCACATGGACAGTGATAAAGGGTGACTTTGTACTGAGAGGCGGATATGGTTCATTTTTTACCACATACAAACTCCTTGTTATCACTAGTCGTTAACATGCTTGATATCAAGCATGAGGTTAGGGGGGTGCACTTACGATTTGCTCTCGTGACGGGGGGGGGTTAATGAAATCGGATAAACCGAAAAACTTAGCACCTTTTACATCCTCCAAGTCCACATTCAGATCCGGCATCACACCGACGATCGCTTCGATGTCGGCGTTGACAGGTTTGTAGTCCGCTGTTTGGCGATACTCTCCACCGCTCCTACGAGCCGGTAAGACAGGACACGCCCATCGGCTCTCAGTATTTTCATATACCCAGCCTAACCGCACTAACTCGTCGTTGAAATCGTCAAGAAATTTCCTCACCTCAGGTGGGTATCGTCGCGCTTTACAGCGATACGGTTTGGTTCCTTCCCTAAGGCGAATCTTCATTGGCGCCACACAAGCCGGTGGGCCATTTCCAAGTGTCGATCTCCAGATGTCAAAGCGGCTCGCTATTCGCCGGAGTTCCGATGTGTGTTCTAATGGAAATCCTTTCTTCACAGCTTCTGTTACTAGACCCTCGACGGCAGTTACTACATCTTCACTTATTTCCCCGCCGCTACCAATTTTTGGCTCATCGACCTCATCAAATTCATCATCCTGCCCTCTCCGAACAGTATTGGCATCGAGTAAGTCAAGCTCTCGATGCACGTCAATCCCCAACATCGTCAACACGTCATTCCCCAACAAAAATTCGCTTGCATCACCAGGGATGATGAGGCACTCAACCGGTTTAGCGATACGAACACTGCCGGCAGCAGTCCGTAGTCTCAAATGTAGGCTCACAGTCTTAGTCACTTCAATTGGTTTTCCATCAGCTCCTATACAGTCAAGCGGTTCTTTCAACTGCACTAGTTCCGCTTCCGGACAAACCTTCATAAATTCTTCGAAATATTCATACTGATTCTAGACCTGTCAGCACCACTATCGGCGCAAAATGCCACCGAGAAGGTGTCTTTCAGCACAAGTGAGCGCGCTTGTACTGGCAGGCATTCAGCTAGGCGTCGGAGGTTAGCGGTGCCTCCCCGCAGGAGGTCGCTCACTCTTTTGGCCTTGTTTGGAGGTATGCTGGTCGCGGTCTTCCTTCGTAGCCGATGGGCAAGCGCTAAGGTAATGGGGACCACCACAGTTGAAGCATCCGTCCTTCAGTATTCCTTTGGTCCTAGACTGCTCCTTTGTCTCGAACTGTCTCTCGACTTTACGAGTATCGGCTTTCTTCACCTTCTTCTCCTTATGTTGCTGTGGTTTCCACTCATTCTGGCGCTTTTTGTTATTTTGGGACCCTCGCTGCTGCTCACGCGCTGTCGACTTGCGAGTCGAGTCTCTGCCTCCTTTGAGAGCCCGATACTCGATCGCCTGTTCGAGCGCTTGCTGGTTGATGAGGTTAGAAAGCTTCAGCACATTACTCTGCGCTTCGGGCGTTCGATTATCAATCTCGTTCTTGACCTTCTCCTTAAGAGACCCTGGAAGCAAGTTAACCAGCAATTTGCACTTTTTTTTAGCTCCTTTCGCCCCTTCGAAGAAACTGGTAAAACCATATTTTCTAATAAGTCGGTTGCACGAGAGAAAATAATCCGTTACCCGTGACTGAATGTCTGGGTTGCTCATGTTCATGATCAACTCATCGAGAAACAATTCATTCACAGGCGGTAATGCTTGGTTCTGGTAGTTGTCCGTAATCTCGTGGATCTTCTCTAAAAGAAAGTTATCAGTCAAGTCGCTCTTCTCGATGCCCCAACTTGCTTCACAAAGTGTGGTCAGCAAATCCGAGTCAAACGAGCTCCGCACACTCTTCAACACAGCGTTGAAGTCCTCCTTTCCATCTTTGCACCGCTCTTTAGTCGCTTCCTCGTAGTCCTTGCGGAGTTTCAACCACTCCAACAAGGCTTCACGAGATGTGGAAGTCACCAGAGGTGCGACAATAACAGCAAAAATGGGCTGTGGGGCCCGGGGAACATTCAGCAGGTCGATTGTCTTCGTCCTCTCTGAAGAAATCTGCGTCTCACCACTGCTGTGCCCTCCAGTAGTTTGATTCTCCTCGTTGAAAACCATCTTGTTCTTGTTCAGTTCTAGTCGCAAAACCTTGCAACTAAAGAATTCTTTGTAGTAGGTCTTAGCGATAAGACTACTGCTAGGGAAGCTGGCGCTTCCTGGTAAACCCAAAAATCTATTGTGAGTCTTCTAGAGTAGAATCCCTAATGTCCATTCACTGCCAAGCACGCCCTATGCCTTGGCTGTGTTGTCCTAACCCCTAACTAGCCAGCTCGGTATCGCCTTCCTGTGCTTTGCCCTGTGTGAGTGGGTGAAGGCTTGCCATTGAACTATCCACCACTACAGATACGTACCGTAATTGCCGTTTATAAAGGTTTAAGGAACGCTGAAGATCGCGTTGATCAAATGCGATCAACAAACCCATCACGACGCCGCGAGAAACGCTTAGACATGACACGATTTACGTGGCTTATCGACCTGGCTATTATCAACGCGTTCGCATTGCTGAAAACAACATCATCATCTATTCCTTCACTACGAAAATTCAAACGACGTATTGCCGATACTTTGACAAGCAATGAGAAGAACATAAGACGGCAGCGCTTGTGATGTGAAAAGAAGCGTCAACGTAAAGCACTTGATGAAGTAGTTGGAGCCGACGCTTCGTTTTATATTATTACATTCAATTCTACCAAGTACAGCAACGGAAAGCTAACGTGCTACTTTTGCTGTTTGCGTGGAATAAGCAAGAAGGCTAAGTACGGATGAACTGAGTGCGAACAGGGCTCCCGTGTTGAGCGTTCTAGTGCATTTCATTACCAAGACGTCTTCAAAGTGCGAACACCAGCACTCCGCGATGCTTTAGATGCGGTCTGTCGGTCGACGGCAGGTGAGCCTGTAGCATTTACACGGAAGCGTGTCAATAGATCCATAACTAGAATAGCTGATCTAACCCTACCGGAAGCTTGATAATACAGCATCAGCTCGACCCCACCTTATTGTTATCAGGCCAATACAGGACAAATTTTCTTTTTACACATTCGGGAACGTTTCCAATCATATCACCCGTTTTATGTACAGTACTGCACCCCGTTTTCGCGCCCTTGGACCTTTGATAAACTTCCGGATGTGATGATCCTGAATCCAAATGAGCTTTAATTTGTTAGCTAAAATCTAGTTTATTTGCAAATCCTATATGGTCCACCCCCGCGAAAACGGGGTGCAGTACTGTATATACAGTATACTTGCAACGTAACATGGCACGCACGGCCTGGCTACGCCGCCTTTTCCGTAGAAGGGTGCTCAACAAACGAGCCGCGATCTCTTGCAGCTCACCTCCATAACGCTCCCAGTCGCACTCGCTTGGCCCGCACCACTCACAGACACAGTCGTCTTCCATGTTGCTAATTCGATTATGAACACGATGGGATGCAGATTTGAAAGGTAGAAAATTTTAAAAGGCTTTGGCAGTCGTTGTCATTGGCCAATTTCTTGCGGTATTGCGGTAAGGTGAAGGTCCATTCAGACCCCTTAGAAGTTATATAGTAACTAAAGGATTAGCCCCTAACCCTTTTGCCCTTGACGCTTTATCTACTTATTTACTTCTTAGGCGCGACCTTTTACAATACCGCAGGGGTATTTCAAAGAGCACAGTCAATGTACACGACAGTTCACCCATCAGGCGGGTTCAAAAGAAAAATACATGTGCATTCCAATCTTGCAAATTTTCATTTCCATCCGGCAAATATCCAGTAAACAGTCTGCCCACTAAATAGGTCTATAGAGATGCATAGGCAGGCCGATATTTTTGGTCGCCTTCTCGTCAAGCCATTCAGTGTTGGATTGACCAAGAAGCGAATTGAGGGGGGACTGGGTGTCCTAAGAGGGTTGCCGCCATAACAATGGTTAATTCCACGTTTAACACGAGATGGTACGCTACGAGCCCTTTTTCGATATCTACAACGTTTATTGTAGTTTAGCGGTGCTGCTGTTAGTCGGCGCAGACCCTGTGAAGACCTACTACCGTGGCTTAACGGATAAGTTCCCCTTGTGGGAGGATGGAGGTTCGATTCCTCCCGGTAGTCTCTTGATCGCGTGTCCAAAACTAAGAAACGTTGCTTTGATCCAAGCGGTCGCCCTCGGTGCCGTCGAGTTCGTTATAGTCGATGTCCTTCGCTGGATCAGCAGCGACATTGCTCAGCAGTAGTAGCCTGACGCGTGGGCCTAAGACTGATTCTGGTGGTGCGTGCGGTGTCGGCTGTGGTGGCATCATCATTGTGGTGATCGCTAGCTTGGTCTTCTTGGAACCGCCAGTGATTGTAGTATGGGCGAGAGATACCCACGCGCATATGATCCAGCGAACCACGTTCGACCGTGTTGGTGATGACATCTCGAAAGTAGTGCCTCCAGCGGATGCCGCCTGAACTTGAACAAATAGAAAATCCACCCACTTCTTCCTTATGAAATCTTTGAGTGGCTTGTTCCATGCTACATCTACCGGCTGGCACGAGTAAGTGTATACAGGAGGCACCTTCATTAGCACGACATTGAGAAGACCAGCAAAATTTAATACATCTTTCCACCAGTGCCCCGAAAAGTCGTCTTAGCCCAAAGTCTGCGCCTAAAACCGTGGCGCATCACTTTGTTCTCCCTTGCGACAGCGGGCCTGGTCGATGGTCGAGTCTTGAAAACAAGGAAAGGCTCTCGTTTTGAGCCGTCGTGTGGTGTTGGAAATCCCACGTGAACTCTAGCTACAGATGTAGTTAGGATGTTCCCACAACAATACGTCTACTAGGATAGTAAACGATCGTTCGGGCGGACCTGAAGACCCCAGTTCTGCCCTTGCACCGGGACAAACTGGACCTTGTAAACTACTTATATAGGCCAACCAGTAAAATAAGAACACGCTACTAGCACGAGCAAAGCTAGCAGGTGTTTTGAATCCTCGTGGTCCCAACAGCGGAAGGGTACCAGGCACGGGTAAGCCTTTTACGAGATCACCGAGTGTTCAACACTCGGCTGGAAGAAATAAAAGGGAGGCAATTCAAGCACTCCCAGTCGTGCAAATAGGCAACAATAAGCCGTCACGTAAAACCTCCCGATAATAATCGGCCAATACACAAAGTCTCTTGGCCTTGCCGGATGAACCCTCGCTACAGAGCTTCGAGTTCACCGACAGGCATAACACACTCAAACAAGCTTGACCTGACGCTTACCTTGAAGCCGGACGTCGCTCTGTGTGCTTGAGTGGAAATTCTGTTCTGTATTTAAGCTTACCCTTTCGGGTCTATTCCTAATAAGAAGTCCTAATCAAGTATACAAATATCAAGTGAACAATGATCCGTTATGGATCTTTTTGCATGCCAAGCGTCGTCTGCACCGTCGCATGAGCATCTTTAACGGTCCGCGCCCTGTCCCAGACGGTGAACGTGTCTTCTAAAGGTCGCTGAGTATTCCGCGAACTCATCCCAACCGCCACTGAGGGTTCGTACCGTAGATGGTCCGCTGAATGCGAATCCGGCCAGTCCATTATTAATAATAAGGACAGCCTGGATTCAGTGACATAGGGCCGTATCTGATACTTGTTGAAAACTCGGAGGTGACGCCGTCGAGTCCCTTGCACCTTGGCGTCTCCGTACATCACCCGACCGAGGGTTCGTCGCTTGAACAACTTGGGCGGTGTCACGTCTTTGTCGACGGGTGATAATCCGCAACCACGGAGAAATCACTACACCACAACTGCCCCTGTCGCAATGGAAGCCACGGTACTGGTGCCCGTTGTGACATTTCTTCATTCTTCAATTCACCATCTCGCCACCGTATGTCCAAGCGTCTGAATCGAGCCGTGTCCGACGCTTTTCAGCGTCTTAATCCTCGTAGACGTCGCGAACGTGAACAGCTGGAGGTACGTCAGCTCATCCTTCTCTTGAATCATCGGCACCTTGCTCATCATCTCGCATTACTCGACTTGTTTCTCAGGAGGGCAAGGCCGAGGGTTCGAACGTCCCTCAGTCTGCTACACTTCCTCCGACAGCGGCGTCATCAACTGGTCCTTCGGCGCTTCCTGCCCCAGACTCTTCACTCCCTGCGGTAGCTCCTGCAGCACTCCCCGTCGTCGCTGAATCCGCGGAGATGGCTCCTGCTCCTCCTCCTGCCCCAGCTGGTGGTCCACCACCACTCACCGAAGATTCGCTGCGCGCCATGCTGGCTGAAAGTACGGAGGCATCGGTCGATCACATGATGACATCGATAATCCCGTACTTGACTGCAATGGCTCGTCACCAAGTGCAGATCAGCGTTGTGCCTCCTCTCCACGGCGATATACACACTCAGCGTCGTCTCGAGACTGCTGTTGGTTTCGATGAGGTCCTCGCTGCGATACAATCTGTTCCTGACGCGCTGTCGGCATTACGCCAACGCGTTGCCGACTTAGAGCGTCAGTTGCGGTTTGCTCAGTCCGAGGCTGCTGCCGCCGTGCGTTCGGTGGCACCCCACATCATGGCTTGTGAGAACGCGGAGACGTTCCTCAAGGCTGCAAACGCTGAGATTGAAGCCTTACACCACCACGTCAAGATTCTCCACGAGTCGAACGCCAAGAACGACGCCATGCTCGCCACTGTTCAAGCCACTATGGAACGACACGCAGAAGACTTGAATCGTCTGCACTGCGAGGTCCAAGCTCGGGACGTTTTTATCAGCACGTTGCAGAAGAAGCTGGCTCGCGAACGCGAAGTGTACAAGTCTTCTATTGGCGCGAATACTGAGCAGACCCGGAAGCTCCACCTCCTTCTGGTAAAGCTTGCCCAGGGCAAGTATGTCGATAACGACACGCTCAAGGTCCTCGAGAACCAGCAAGATCGTAACACTCGCCTCCTCCAAGCGAATCGTACCCTCCGTGCACACGTGAGTCTGGCAGGGATGGATCCCGAGGTACTTCGTCTGGCTGTCGAAGGTACGCTCTTAATGTCGCTCCTTCCACCGTGTGTTCAGCAACTAACGTTCGTTCACAATCCTTCGTAATAGGTCTGACTGCGGGTGAGCTGGACCTGGATGCGCTGGACTTGGATCAGGAGACGTTAGTCGCTCTGCGGCGTATTCAGTCTGCCACCGCGTCTTCGGACAATCCTCAAGCCTTTCCGGCAGCTTTGGCCAAAGCAGCTCACCAAGTGGCCCATGGGAGGTCCCATAAGCGTCTTAGACCAGGTGGCGAGGATTCAGACGACGATCCGGACGACTCTGACGAAGACAAGGCTCCAATCCCAACGAACAAGGCCAGTGCTTCGATGGCAGCTGCCGGTCTCGGTGATGCGCCACCTGCCGATACTTCAACTCCCAAGTCGGCTCGTAGATCGCTGTTCGGTCCGAAGGCGTGGAAGAAGGCGGCCCAGAAGAAGCGCCAGAAATCCCGTCCTCATTCTCCTGCTAAGTCGCCACGACGTCATATGAAGACTCGGTCCAAGTCTGTACGGTCTTCTCCAAGTTCATGGTCGCCACCTCCTACACCAGCGTCTTCCTCGACTCCCGCAGTGGTCGACCTCAGCGGCGACCAGAGTGACGTAAACATGGGGACTGCTGATCCAGGCAGCGTCCCTTCGGTTCAAGAAACTGCTACAGAGTCTGCGGGTAAGGACGTGAACCCTGAGGATCACGACGATGTTCCCGATTCTCCTGACGCGCCTTCGCCCCCGCCTCAGGGTCCACACGATGTGGCCAAGTCACCAGCTTCAACGATTTCACCTTCTCCAGCCGACATACGTGCTGCTGAAGAGGCTCTGTGCGAGGCCGAGGAAATGCGGCTCATGTTTGGCTCGAGTGACGAAGATGAAGAGTCAGACCAGACTGTCCCACAAGGCAAGTCTGCTTCGGCGTCTGCCGCGACATCCAAGGCAGTTGAAGTCTCGGGAGTGGTTTCTACAGCAGGGTCTACCCCTGTTGAGGCTGCTCCACTAGCTTCCGCGTCTTCGAAGTCGGCTCCGACTGTTCCCACGACTGATGTATCAAGCGTGTCTTCGCCTGGCCTTTCGATGGAGATTGATGACGATGGGAATGCTGATGACGACCATGGAGATGACGTGGATGACAATGAACCTTCGGTGGATGACTCTCCTGATGCTCCCAGTGGTAGCGGTGATGTTCCGCCCCCCACCGATCATTCAAGCATACTCGATGACGAAGATGTTGAAGATTCAAACAGGAACTGGAGTAATCTTGGCCCAGCTCGTCCTCCGACTCCACCTCGGCCAAATCCTTCGCCGATGATGACTTCCCCAATCATCGTTGCCGGCCCGCCTCCTTCGCCACCAGCAAGTCCTCCGGCACCAGCATCTTCTCTTCCTGTTCCAGTGTCTCCTCGTCCGTCTATTTGGACTCTCGATGCTGGACCTGGACGCATGATTACGGCAACCTATACTTCGGTGCCGCGTCGTGGTGGTGCACCGTCGGTTGAGCCGTTGCCTCACCGAGTGTTATCTGGTACTCGCCCTACGGTGCCGGCTTCGTCCACCCTGCCACCGTGGGTTCTTCCGTATGTGGACATGAAGTTTACCGATGCAGGCGCCAAGAAGTGTTTCGAGCGACTCTTGAGCTTAACGCTTCCTGAACCAGCTGGTGAGGTGACCGTGCGTACAACGTTGGAGGGTCTCCAAGCGTTCTTTGATTATTCGCATCCTGATCACCCGTACCAGCAACTTCGGCAGCTTTATCCTCTTCAAGCTTGCCTCTTTGACACTGTCGACTTCAAACCAAGCGTCCCCATCTCTAAGCGTGCTCCGATTGAGACCCGTCTCAAGATGATCTGGGCGAACCTTCGGGGTGATGGCGGTAAGCAAGGTGACCTCGGGTTCGCGTTGTGGGAGCGTCTCCACTGGCTTCCGTTAGCTGGTATTGAACGAGGTCTCGCTGAAGAAGCTAAAAAGGTTGGCCACGACAAGGAACGCTTGAAGGAACTGAGAGCTATGTTAAAGAAGCTCTTCAGTGAGCGCGACCGTCGTGCCGATCGTCTTCGTAACAAGTACCGTGAGCAGTACATGGCGTGGAGTCGTGACTCGGTTTCATCTAGTGCTTCCGGCGTGTCATTCATTCGTCCCGAGTTGCTTTTGGAGCCGTCTAAGCCGTGGTACCCCATTGAAAACTTGTCATTCGCACCTCGGACATCTGACTGGCTTTCCGAAGTTCCGGCTCTCGACGCTCGTCAGCCATGGCGTACTGGATGGATGAATGCGCCGCATCAGCACCCGTACAACACCACGTACTTCCCGTGCCAGCGTAATCCGGAGTTCTTCAATCCTCGTGGTACGCGTTTCGTGGATGTGTACCGAAGCGTGATCGTTGACCCGTCTCTCGATTCAACCGAGCTTATTCCGACCTGGCGTTCGTTGTTTGACTCGCCACCGGGTACTCCACGTCCTGCTCTGGCTGCTGCTCCTGTTGAAGCTGGTACCGAGGATTCGCAGGGTCCGGCTTCAGCTCCAGCTGCCGAGGCTCAGGTTCTTGATGAAGAGGAGAAGGAGAGTGGTGACTCGGCTTCGTTGACACTCTTGTCCACCGCGGCCAGACACTTGGAATCGATTTGAATCCTCGCTTCACGTTCTACGACGTTCTCCAGCATCTCAGCTAACTGTTGAGGTGTCCCGCGTGACTTCGTTTTCAGTGATCGCTCCGCGGTCGGCATTCATGTTTTCTTATTCTTAATCCACTTCCACAGCGTAATCATGTTCATGTTGTTCTTCAAATGCATATACAATTTGTTGTTGCAGTAACGTTTTTCGTCTGTTACCACAGGCTGCATCGCCCTGTGGACAGTTCATACGTGATCCAGTCACGCTAGTCTTCGTCCGCCACTTGCGCCATCTGCAGCCGATTCTCGCTCTTCTTGGCTCGCAAAAAGTCGTACAGCAGACCTCCACATGACAAGTTTGATGATGGTTCCCAAGTTGTATCCTTATAGCCAACCCACTTGACTTTGAACTCGCGTACAGCACGCTCCGTGCTCGTCGTTAGTGGTGTTCTGTCGTCGAGGATGGCCTCGACTTCATATTCACCGGCAACTTGGTCTGGTTCCCAGCTGTCCTCAGGCAGTAGTTCCTCATCGAAGTCGAGTCTTGCTTCATTAGTCGCGTCAAGTACCAACCGAGTGTTCGGTCGACTGTTGAATTCGTTGACAGCCTTGAGTCTTGACACATGCACTACTGGGTAAAAGCGATACCCACTTCGATCAGGCAGTTCCAGCTCGTACGCAAACTCTTCCACCTTGCGCTTGATCCGAAAAGGTCCATGCCATCGGTGAGCTAATTTCTTCGTCAAGCCCGGTTTGACGCGCTCCATGTACAACCACGCCCGGCTCCCAATCTCAAAAAGAGATCTCGGTGGGGCTCTTGCAGGATCTTCCATCTCTTCTGAAGCTTCTAGGGGGTCCGCCGAGTGTTCGTTTCCACTTGGTTGAGGTACAGCAGCTTTTTCCAGTCGACTCAGAGCATCATTATGCTTTTTAGCCCTTCGCTTCTTTTCTACAGCCTGATAATCCTTGGCCATAGTGAGGGCGACCTCATGTTGTCGATTGATCTCACGCCGCCACGCCAGTGCGTCAGACTGCTTGCCGAGTCCTCGTTTGAGTGATGACGACATTGCCCGCAACGTCGACTGCGCATCCCAACCATGAACGAGGTAGAGCGGCGTTTCCTTCCTCGTAGTGTCTTGAGAAGTATTAATAGCAAATACTAGATTCTCCGCGATTTCGTCCCAATCTTGCTGTAGAGGGTCTTCCGCGTACACCCGTACGGACCCTATCACTGACTTCACCGAGCGTTCCTGCTGTCCATTAGCCTGTGGCCGATAGCTCAAAGTCGCTCTTGATCTTGACTGCATCATCTCTGCGAACGCTTGGAACACCTCGCTCATGAAGCGTGGGTCGCGGTCATGCCTTATTAATGATGGGGCTCCGAACCGTCGGTACACACATTCTTCGAACACTTGGGCAACACTCAGTGCAGTCGTATCTGACATAGCCTTGGCAATAACGAATCCCGTGAACGAGCACTGAAATAGGAGCAACGCCGTGTTGCCCCTACGAGATTTCGGTAGTGGGATCACAAAATCCATCGAGACGATCTGGAAAGGTCGTTCGGCTAGCACGTTACCAGGTGAGTATCCACGAAGCTGTGGACGGCTTTTACTCGAGCTGCAATCTGGACATGACTTCACATGCTTCTCCACGTCAGCGTACAAGCCGATCCAATAATAATCGGACTTAACACGTTGGAACGTTCTCACCACACCTTGATGTCCTCCTTCCAGCGAGTCGTGACAATTCTGCAAGACCTCTTGAATCATCGTTGTTGGTACCACAAGCCGCAGCTTGGTCTCCTCTTGCCAACCGTGGTCGTACCGACGATTCAATCCAAGATAGTGAAGCACGCCGTCTTCAGACAATACGAACCGGTCAGCATACTTCCAGGCATCTCGAGCTTCTTTGTAACTCAGCTCTTCTGCTTGGCCCTGAAGCACCTTCTTGATGTTAAACCACTTCTGCTCCTCGTCTTGTGCCACCAGTATCCGTCTGCGTCGTTCCCGCTGTATCGCTACCGGATCAACATCTTCCGCATCGGGAAATGCCGATGGTACAGTCTTGTGAGGATGGTCTGGCAAATCTTCGCCGAATGAATCTTCGGTGGACGTCTCTCGTCGTTCTTCATGATCCTCTTGAGCTTTTGAGACATCCTCCGAGTGTTCATCTGCAAACCTGACGCGTTTCTTGGCTTTCGTCTGTCGCCGAGTCATCACTGCAATATTACCAAAATCGTACTCTAGTGAGTTGTAATCAACCACAAAATTTTCGAAAGTTTTCCACTTTGAGGACTCGCTGCCTGACAGTACATGTACTTGACGTTCTGCTCCACGTGACGAAACATCTACCGAGTCTTCATCCGGTTCGTAGATCATTTCCTGGATGCGATTCAGCGATGCCAATTCCGACTTGCGAGTTTCAGCCAAGATGACCCGACTGATCTTCGATTCCAGCGCTTCAGTGGCTAACGAATCCGCGGCAGCGTTGTATTCTCGTACAACGTGAAGATATTTAACTGATCGAAGCTAGGCCGTGAGTTCCTTGTGAGTATTCAGCAGCGCTAGCAAAGTTTCCTTCCTGCATGCGATCACCCCTAGTGATTGTTGAATCGCGAGCCTTGAGTCCTAAATCCTCGGCACCGTGCGCAATAGCAGCCTTGACACCGTTTATCATTCCTGTGTACTCTGCCTCATTCACCGTGGTGGCCGAGAGGTAAGCGTTTGCAGCAATCACTACCTTCCACTCAGGAAGGCTCCACAGCACCCATGAACAACTCCCGTAGCCACCGTACTTCTCTGTCTTCGCTGATCCGTCAAAAGACATGACGAATCCGCTGTAATTACGGGAAAGCCTGGCGTACAGCAGCGCGGGGTCCATTCGAACAGTCGGTGAACCCTTGTTTGGAGGTGCCACCGGCGCGAGCGAGTCCTCCAGGTCAACGAAGCTCGTGATGCTTGACTGCAGTAGCTGCGCAAAGGCGACATCCTTCTCCTTCACGCGCTGCACCTTAAGGTGCCACTGCGATAGCAGCACTGCGAACTGGACCGCGCGTCCGAAGAGAGACTTCGACTTATGCACCCACTCTAACGTCGAGAATCGTGTATAGACATGTAGCGTCTTTCCTGCCAGCTGGACGTAACAGATCTTCAACAGCAGAAGTAACGCCAAAACTTCCTTCTCAGCAGGATGGTAGTTCATCTCGGCCTCCTTGAGCACCCGACCGAGGAACCGCACGGGGTGTAACTTGCCTTCATGTTCTTGCATTAGCGTAGTGCTCAACGCCCATTCATTCGCAAAGAGCATGACGTGAACTTCTTTCGACCGATCGAAGTGCCTGAGGATGGGTGAATGTGAAACACTCGTCTTCAATGTTTTGAAGGAACGACGTGCCACAGAAAGGCCACCTTCAACGACAAAGTCTTCATCCTTGAGCTGGTACAGCGCCGCACCGTAGACCGCGAAGTCTTGAATGAAGCGGCTGTAGTAATTAACCGCTCCAAGAAACGACTGCATGCCCTTCTTGCTCGTTGGAAACGAAAGCTCGGTGATGGCCGCAAGCTTCTTGGGGTCAGCTCTGATACCTTCTGGCGAAATTTTATGCGACAGAAAGTCCACCTTGGGTTGGCAAAAGATGCTCTTGGTGAAGCTAATGCTGATCCGACACTGTACAAATCTTGCTAGCAATCGGTCCAGCGTCGCCAGGCAGCTGTCGAAATCCTCGCCACCGAAGCAAATGTCATCCACAAACGACCGTCGACCAAATACAGGTACCAGCGATGATTCGTCTGGCTCCCCGTTCGTAAACATGTCAGCGACGGGGCTGTTGACGAGTTGTAGTACAGGGTCGGTCTCTACCAGTGCTTCGCGGTCTGCCGCGAACTTCGTTTGAAACGAACCCTCGGCGCTTGGCCCACGACGTTCCTTGGCCTGTTCTTCAGCTAAACGCATCCTCTCCGAGTATTCAAACCAACCTCCTTTAGGTTGAACGAACCCCCAGAGTGCGTTGTCAATCATACGCTGGTAGATCATCGGCGCGTTCTTTAACCCAAAGGGCATGCGTAACCACTCAAAATGTCCTAGTGCGCAGACGAACGCTGACACTTTACGCGCTCGCAAGGTCATCATGACCGCCCAGAAGCCGCTTGCTGCATCCAGCGAGCAGAACCATAGGTAGCGCTCGAGATCTGTTAGCAGGTCGTCGACTAGCGGCATTGCATACTCCATGATCGCGGTGATAGCATTCACCATCTTGTAATCAATGCAGAGCCGGATGTCCAGCCCGTTCTTTTTCATCACAATCACGATCGGCGATGCCCATGGACTGTCTGAAAAGACGATCAGTCCTGCACGCAATAAAGCGCGCAGCAGCTCGTACAGCTTGCCGAGAAATCGCAGCGGCACGCGCCGGGCACGCTGTTTAATTGAGGCGTGCCCCTGTGTGTCGATATCGCATACCGCTCCGTAGGCTGGCGGCGGCAGTTCGTTACCACTAGCAATCAGGATGTGCTCGTGGTTCTTTAGCGTCGCGACTAGACGTTCTCGGCGTTCAGTCGACAGCTCAGGATCAGCAACATTAGGCGCAGTGTAGTCAATTGTCGTGTTGATCTCTTCGGTCAGGTCCGGCAGGAATGCCAGCTCCTTCGCGTAGTCGTCCAAGTCAATGTTGTTAGCTGGGTGTTCGTAGAAATCATTTCTCGTATCCTCCGTTGCTTCATTTCCCTCGGCTGTTAACACTCGAGCAACCGAGATGCATGTTCCGTCCAACGCCGCTACGGATTCTTCCCTTGACTCAACATTGGCATCCGCTTTGATTTCAACAGTCGGTACTTGGTCCATCTCCTTCCCATCCTGGTTTCCCATCTCTGGGCCATCTGCCGAGTCGTCGTTCGCAATATTGAATGCGTGGGCCGCCGACATATTGGATTGTTGACTTTTGTTCCGCTCCTCGTTCTGCCGCTGTCTTGACATTTCGGAATTCGCACCAATCTTGCAATGAATACTCGGTGCCGTACTCAACACCTTCTGCGCGATGCCTGTATCCTCTGGATCAACCACCGGTGGCTCGTTCGCAGATTTGGTGACACACAAGGCTGGGACAGCTTCGTCAAAACGGGTGACTCCATTCAATACAGTGCCGTTGCTTGTCGCTTCCGTGGTCACCCCTGACTGGACACTAACACTCGTTGGCGTATGTACCACGTTCACCGGTCTCAGTAGTTCGTGTGTACGCACTACCGAGGCTTCGTTCGCGTTATTGCTTCCGCCATGGGTTGTCGTGTACGTGTCCAAAGGTTCTGCGGAAGGCTGACCGTCGGCCGAATCCCCGGCTGTCACCCCAGACGCCAGACAGGCTTCCACTCGTTCACGTTCTTCCAGGATCAGTGCCCAGCGCTCTGCACATGTCAGACGATCACTAGAATCCACTAGCGAGTCTTCTAGAGGTCGTGCTAGCACCCCACCGGGTTCTGGGTAGTATGGTCGATCAACTGCTGAAGGCTGAGTTGCAAGCCATTGTTCGTAGATTTCGCATTCACGCTGAAAGAGCTCGCGGTCTCTACAACCTTGGTAGGCCAACACTTGCCAGTCTTGGTACTTCTTGGACTCCAGACGCACATAGCCGTCACCTCGTGGCAAATCCCCATCTGGAATCCACATCGCGATCGAGTCGTGTGCTGGTAGGTACACAGTTCGATCAGACACGTTGGTCAATCGAATGCTCTGAGGCCGTCCACGTCGAAACCTCGTCACTGACGGGATTAGCTTGTTCGTTCGACGAACCCACAGTACGTGTTCTTCCAGCCCGACTTGACGCTTCGCTAGTCGATATTCTTGCCACTCGTGCGCTTGAATGTCCAACCGCTCGGGTGGCCCGGCGTTAACATGGGAGCCGTATTCTTCGCTGTCGATCATGTTCTTGGTCTTTATCAGTGGGATTTGGACTTCGTGTGGTAATTGCGCCGCGCCGTGGAACAGGTCCAACCGGATCCCAGCTGGGATCATAAAGTCGGTCCCGAGTACCACGTCGACGCCTGCACTATGCGCCATTACCCACATCTCAAACTCGTACACCATCTCCCATCCGAGCGTAATCTTGACGCACGCTCGTCGCGTCGTAGACACCTTGCCTTCGTTGATTCCTTGAATGTCAATGCGGCGTCCGTGATCAGGTACATCTCGGAGTCGCAACTTCTTGGCAAAGGCGTCAGTGATCACACTAACGTTCGCTCCTGTGTCGAGGAGGATCCTCGTTCGCTGGTCGTTCACAGCGCCTTGCACCAGAGCTCTCATTCTGATCCGTCGGTCGAATTTCTTGGCCGACCACCACCCCTGTCTCTCGCCAGGGTTCAACTTCATCATCTTGGAGTGACCCTTGGGCTCGTCTCGCGCTGCACTCGAAACCAAGCCGAACGAGCCCTCGCTGGTGCCCTCATCAGCATCAGCACACTCCACTCTCTCTCCAACACCTCCACCGAGGATTCTACTCCTCTCCTTTTCATTTTCCGTCGCGTTCACACTTGTTACGTAATTATCAGGCCATTCACTCTGCCCCATGAAAGCAAAGATACACTCTGCTTCCATTGAAGGCTCGGTTAACTGTGGCAGCCCGATAGGGACCAGCCCAGTTGTAGTTGGCGGGCTGCCTAGTTTAAATGACGTTCTTGAACGACGGCCTTGAGCTCTGGCGGGAGTTCCTCCTTCGTGCCTTTAGTGCGCACGAATTTGGCAAGGTCTTGGAAGTTGCGGAAAAGTTCGCATTGTCCAGCATCGTGGAGCTACTTGCAGAACTTGCGTCGCTTGTTACAGTAGTGGGCGGAGTGACTCATGCCACCGCACACCGCGCATGGTCCGTACTGTGGGCGTCGGTTGTCGCGGTTGGAGTCACGTCGACCGCGTTGGTCCTGATTGAACCCACGGTCACTACTTCGGCGATCTTGATTGAAGCCATTCTCGCGATCAGGCACGTTTCCACGCAGTTGACGGTTGTCTGAACGTGCGTATGTGCCTTCAGCAGCTGCACGGCGTTCATTTTCGTTAGCAGCGGCGAGGTATCGGTCGTTTTCATCCAATGAGAAATCACCATCCGTATTATCGGGCTGAAAGTCGTTGTACTCGTCTTGGACATCGTTGTAAGCGTTCGGATCTTCGTTTGAATACTCGGTGCCTCCCTGAGCAGCTTCACGACCTTCTAATTCAGCTAGTAGGTCATCCACTGTGGCTTCAATGAGCGTCACTCTTGGTTTGTTTCGGTTGTCATCGCGGCGACGGTCATCACGCCGGTTGTTGCGGGCGAATCCATCGTCGCGTCGCGTATCACGACTCTTGGAGTATCGGTACTCACTGTCACGCTTGGCCATCCTCTCCTTGCCCTTATGAACATCTTCGATGATCTCTTCGAGCTCGTGAATGTCGGCGACTCGAGCGTGGTAGAGACTCTCCGCCAGCTTGTCATCATCGCATGTTGCCAGGAACTGCTGTACGTGTTCTTTCGCGTCGCGACCACTCTTCTCGAAGTGTATACGGGCGGTCCGAGCATAGCCATTCAGCCTGTTTATGTAGTCGCACATATGTTCATTACGTTCCCGCTTGGCGGAGTAGTAACGCGACAGTGCCGTCTGCGTGAACTGCGAGCAGTAGTAGCGGATGAACGCGTCGCTCAGCAGCTTCCACTTGCGCTTCGTCTTCTTCGGAAGTTGACGGAACCAATGAATGGCTCCGTCCCGGAGACTTAGCTCAAATGGAATGCACCATTTATCGGCATCTGTGTGGGTTCCAGTCATTTCATAGACGAACCCACGGAGCCACTGCATACAGTTCTCGCTCTTGTTGCGAGAGCCTGAGAACGGCGTGATGCGATCCAGCGGTCGGTGCGAAGCCATTTCAATCCTCGGTGTTGGGTCCACGTCGTTCAGCGTCGCTAGCTCATTCATCTGACGCATCAACTCGAGTTGAGGATCTTCCTCGTCGAATGTACGCACCAAAATGTCATCGTCACTGGACGAACCATCACTGTCGACTTGACGACGTCCGGCACCACCTTTGGGAGCTCGCGCACCGCCTCGGCGACCGAACGAACCCTCGTTACTTGCGTAAATACGTTGCATACGACTCTCCGAACGTGGCGTAACCATGTGCGAGTCTTGAAAGTACGGTGAAGCTTCGGTAGTGCCAAAGGCACCACGCTCAGCTCCACGCTTGGTCGGAGGAGTACGAACGAGTCGTTGGGGCGTCGGCGGCAATGGAATCTTGGACGGATCTTCATCTTGAATCATCGGTCGACTCACAGGTTGCTTTTCGGCATTGATGCCAACAGCGCCAAACGCCTTCCGAAGCTTCTTCTTCCATTTCTGGAGAGCAGCTCCAGCTTCATGTGGACTCCAATCCTGGAGCGACATCGTCGATGGGTACGTCTCGTTCTCGAACCCCAGCGACAACAGTAGCGAAACTGAATCCTCGGCAGCTTGACTAGTCGAACCGAGTTGACTGGGTATTGAAGTTCCTGCGCAAGCGCAGGCCAGTCGGCCTTTTTCATGGGGATGGGCTTGAACAGCTACATCCACTCATCATTCTGCATCAGCGCTTGTACGCGGTCGAAAACGCGCTTGGCGGCTGGTGTATCACCGTTGATAGGTGGGCGAGGTGCCTTCAGCAGTGCTGAATGCTTTGCACTCGCCACCGAAGGTTTAAAACCCTCGGTCCCATCGTCATAATCATCATAGGCCGGTTCCGGTCCCGCAACATCATTGAGCTCGTCGGCGAGGTTCCTCGAAAGGGACTTGGTCGCCCCGCTCAGCCCCGATGATAGCGTGGCCGTCTCCGGCGTCGCTGCGCCTGGATCTGGAGCCGGCGTCTTATCTTCGTAATCTTCATAATCGTGGGCGTCAGGACCGATGTCCGCTTCGTCGTCGAAGCTCACTGAAAGCTCGGTGGCGGCTGCAAAGCGCGCAGCCGGGCTTGAACTCTCGTTGCGAGCCCCGCCAGACTTGGCAGGCGTAACTGGTACCGTCGGTTGTCCTTTCGCCATGTTTCTTGTCTTTTTCTTGTTCTTCTTCTCTTGGTAGCTCGTAAACTGGAAGGCCATACAAACAGCTCACAATGGTCACAATCTGTTCCCGGGTCGCGGCACCAGTTGTGGTGTTGGAAATCCCACGTGAACTCTAGCTACAGATGTAGTTAGGATGTTCCCACAACAATACGTCTACTAGGATAGTAAACGATCGTTCGGGCGGACCTGAAGACCCCAGTTCTGCCCTTGCACCGGGACAAACTGAACCTTGTAAACTACTTATATAGGCCAACCAGTAAAATAAGAACACGCTACTAGCACGAGCAAAGCTAGCAGGTGTTTTGAATCCTCGTGGTCCCAACAGCGGAAGGGTACCAGGCACGGGTAAGCCTTTTACGAGATCACCGAGTGTTCAACACTCGGCTGGAAGAAATAAAAAAGAGGCAATTCAAGCACTCCCAGTCGTGCAAATAGGCAACAATTAGCCGTAACGTAAAACCTTCCGATAATAATCGGCCAATACATAAAGTCTCTTGGCCTTGCCGGATGAACCCTCGCTACAGAGCTTCGAGTTCACCGACAGGCATAACACACTCAAACAAGCTTGACCTGACGCTTACCTTGAAGCCGGACGTCGCTCTGTGTGCTTGAGTGGAAATTCTGTTCTGTATTTAAGCTTACCCTTTCGGGTCTATTCCTAATAAGAAGTCCTAATCAAGTATACAAATATCAAGTGAACAACGATCCGTTATGGATCTTCTTGCATGCCAAGCGTCGTCTGCACCGTCGCATGAGCATCTTTAACGGTCCGCGCCCTGTCCCAGACGGTGAACGTGTCTTCCAAAGGTCGCTGAGTATTCCGCGAACTCATCCCAACCGCCACTGAGGGTTCGTACCGTAGATGGTCCGCTGAATGCGAATCCGGCCAGTCCATTATTAATAATAAGGACAGCCTGGATTCAGTGACATAGGGCCGTATCCGATACTTGTTGAAAACTCGGAGGTGACGCCGTCGAGTCCCTTGCACCTTGGCGTCTCCGTACATCACCCGACCGAGGGATCGTCGCTTGAACAACTTGGGCGGTGTCACGTCTTTGTCGACGGGTGATAATCCGCAACCACGGAGAAATCACTACACCACAGTCGCTTGCGGCCAACGGCATTGCAGTCACCCTCTCCTTGCTTTTTCCTGCGCAATTTACCCATACAGTCGTGGCCCCGCGAGTGGTGATTGTAGAGGTAGGCACATACTCATAGTTGAACCCTAGCAGATAATGTTATTTCCACGTCGTACACGTTTAAAATATTAGGTGTATACCGCTCGGGTCAGCGTTGTAAACAACAGAAACACTAAGCTCGTCCATCTTGAGGCGTACTTGGTCCCTGAGCTCCTCCACCTTCTGCTTTGCGTCGACCGGTGTAGACTGCCTTTCTCGGGTTCGGCGGCGAATAGAGAGCTTGTGGTGGCGCAAAAAAATGCTTTCGACAGCTCCAGGAGGCCTTGAGCAGCTTATTGCGTGATCCGCGGGTCCTGAAAAGCTCCTGGGCTTGCAGCTGGAGCATCATGCTCGTCACAGGCACACCATCGGCTCTCAGCTCGTTTATCCACCCCGCCAATTGTTCCTCTACTTCCGCTGACAGCGCACTCGTGCCGAGGGTGCGGCTATGCTGATGATATTGAGAGCCACCAGCAACCTTGGCCTCTATGACAGCTCTCAGTTTCTTCCCAAGCGTACACCTGCCGTCGTTTCGAGTTAGAATTGCTTGCTAGTTGGGAAAAATTCTACCGTAGCTGTCAGTGTTGACATATCTAAATATTTCAGAGCGCGCAACTTTCTACTTATAAGTCACACCAACCGTTTGTACTACTTCGACTTTGAGCCACTGTGTCCCGTCTTGCGTGGGCGTCGTGTTCGTGCCATCACGCCGCCAGCAAATAGAAATGAGATTGTTGGTATCGATGGCGATCCTGAGTGACTTGCTGAGAACATTTGATCTTTATAATTGAAATTTCATTGTAAATCGTGTGTGCTTTAAAGATGTACCACTGTCATCTGGCACCTTGGGCGTATTTTATTGGCTGATCCAGAATGTGCTTTATGAGATGTCCATGCGCTATGAGATGCCCCCTGCGGTAACGTGATTAAGCACATGACTGAGCTTCACTATGTTCAAAGATCGTGTTCCAGCAAGCGCATTTTACGGATTTGGAATTTATTTTAAATTACCGATAAAACACTGATAAAACCGTTTTAAATGGGTTTTGGTGATTGATTAATCGAAAGTAAACGGAAATCCTAGTAAGTAAACGGATATCCTATGTTTTGTAAGGTCCTGCAAAAATCCTGCAAAGATCGTGCGCATTAAACGGATTTAGAATTTATTTTAAATTACCTATAAAACACTGATAAAACCCGGATTTTGGTGATTGATTATCCGGAAATCCTACAAAATCCTACCCCCCCCCATTTTATAATACATTTCGTCATCAGATTCTGATGACATCCTTCCACAGTGCTGCTGGAAGCTGTCAGGAGACCACGCCGCTCGTGGCCAAGACGCAGCATAACCCGATGAATCTGTATCTACTCACACTCTGTTCTACCATCGGCGGATTCTTGTTCGGCTACGACACGGTAAATGTGAAAGTCTCGTTTCAGAAGAACACTTTTTTTATCTCTCTCTGCATGTTGGTAGGGTGTTATCTCCGGGGCGTTGGTGCTACTCAAAGGGCCAACGGGGTTCAATCTGACCGATCTACAGAGTGAGAGTGTCGTTTCTGCTGCGGTCTTTGGGGCCATTGCTGGGGCTGCTCTCAGCTCGTGTGGTAATCACATGCTGGGACGCCGCCCAGTCATCTTGCTGTCATCGGCCATGTTTGCCATTGGCTCCTGTTTAATGGCTACGGCGGAGACTTTTATCGAGTTACTGTTCGGTAGGCTCGTGGTCGGAGTGGCAATTGGCTTCGCATCGATGACAGTACCGCTTTACATTGCAGAGGTGTCACCCCCGGATATTCGCGGTCGATTGGTGTCGCTCAACACCGCACTAGTGACCGGTGGACAGTTCTTTTCGGGGGTTCTAGATGCTCTGCTGGCGGATATGGACAACGGATGGAGATATATGCTCGGACTGGCAGCAATTCCTGCGCTTGTGCAGTTTTTTGGGTTCCTGCTGTTGCCTGAGAGTCCGCGATATCTGATCAGTAAGGGGAAAATGGAGGAAGCATGGACAGCACTGAAACAGATCCGAGGAACTGATGATATTCAGACGGAAGTTACTCACATTGAGGCCGAGATTGTGCGTGCCGAAGAGGAAAATGTGAATATCTGGGGTGCCATTCGTTCTCCTGTTGTGCTTCGGGCATTGGGACTTGGCTGCTTCCTGCAGGCTCTTCAACAGCTCTGCGGGATCAATACGGTAATGTATTATGGAGCTACAATTATTCAGCTCGCAGGCTTTACCGAACCAACTACCGCCATTTGGCTGTCGGCGCTCGTGTCATTCAGCAATTTCACCTTTACTTTCGTGGGTATTTACCTGGTGGACCGCAAAGGCCGACGATTGCTCACTCTCGGCAGTTTAATCGGCATTTTTTTGTCGCTCACGGCACTTGGAGCGAGCTTCTACGCCGCCGAGTTGCGATCAGTGGAAGCTGCTGGCTTCGGTGAGTGCTCCCAGTTTTCAACTTGCTTGGACTGCATTGCCAGTACGACGTGTGGATTCTGTTTGGAAGGGAGAGCATCGGAGGCAGCAGCTGTGACAGAGAATCTGTGTCTGTCTGGAACTCTGACATCAACAATCCACGGATCGTGTACAAAGCCGAATTGGAGCTTCGAATCGTGTCCGTCTGATAGCCACACTGCTGGGTGGGTAGTGTTTGTGACTCTATTCATCTATTTAGCATGCTTTGCCAGTGGCATGGGCTGCATGCCCTGGACCATCAACGCGGAAATCTACCCTCTGCATGTCCGCAGCTTTGCTCTGAGCATCGCTACATCGGTGAACTGGTTGTTCAATCTGTTTGTATCATTTACATTCCTCACCGTTGTGGATACGTTTGAGCCGTACGGTGCTTTTTGGCTGTATGCATCTTTCGCACTCCTCGGACTTGCCTACTTGTGGAGGAGGCTACCAGAAACGAAAGGACTGGAGCTCGAAGAAATCCAGGGTATCTTCGAGAAGCAGGAAACATACAAAAAGCGATAGAAGTACGCAGTAACCTTGCAAGTTGTGAGTGTCTACTGTACCAAATAAATTGTTACACTACGTGTAGAAAACTCTCGTCAGACTGAAGTGAACACGTTTATGTTTTATTGTCAAGGAGACTGCACAGATTCCAATTCTCTACTTGATCTTGAAAAAAGTTTTCTTGTCGTCGCAATGAACGTGTGATGGCGCGGGGCTATTTTCCTGGGAGTTCCCGGAGGATTCTATATCAGTCCGCCCTTCCAATGACAACTGCTTCTATCGAAACTATTCATTAATCGTCAATGTTACCGAACACAGTACTGGCACCTCGCCATGAGGGATGAGCTCAAAATTAGGCTAAGGCGCTGCGGAGAATATCTCCCGAGTACAAAATCACTTAACAGCACGTAGATACTGAGTCAATATCTAGTCAACAGACTTTTTTATTGACTAAGTCTGCTTGGCCTTCGCTCTAACTACACTAGAAGGGGGGGCAGGGACCAAAGTTTGCGTCGCGCAACGATGAGAGTACGTTCGCCTATGTCTGTGGAGGCATCATTGCAAATTGTCACGTATTAATAGGGCAGGCACGATGGCCAGAACGTTGATGTTCGTGCTTCGCGATTGTCGTACCCGGTACGAAATCTGAACTTCCACTTTAGTTTGAAACGGTCGAGTTTAATTGGATTGTTTCTTACTGACGTTATTTAGTTTAATACCCTGTGTTCAAATGTACTTCGAAAGTACCTTTGAACACTTTGGAGTGTTTCAGCAGCCTGTTGAGTAGGTTAGAACGACCAAAGCAAAGACCTACTTCGAAAAAAATAATCGACAATCGATGACAAAAAAAAACGTTTCTCAATCGCTGGACTCGTTCTGACTACGGTTGAAATCAAAGTACATTTAACATTTCTTCACGAGGCGTTTCTCATTGCAAACAGTACATGGCCGTGCTTGGTTCGTCGCGTCCTCTATGCTCACATGGGGTTCCACATAACGATGTCAAAGAGTCGTCCGTAGACGGATGGAGTCCTTTGGGTAGTCGGTAATCTAACAAACTTGAACACAAGCGTCATTAGATCGACGTTTTGCTCCCACATTTCGATTTCCACCACATAAGTGAAAGGTCTCACAACCGATCAACACTCTGTCACCGCAACACCACAGAAGAAGAAATCCCAGTTGTCAGTCTCATGCAGAGTCTCCACGGCGATGATTTCAAGCTGCAAATGTGCCCCCTCGTGTGGTAAGCAGTCCGTGCCATCGATCTCTTGTTGCTGCCAAGTTCTTACACTCGTCATTGCTTCGTATTTGTCAGGCAGCACGTGCAGCTTCGACTGAGCCTCGAACAGCATTGGACCCAGCACCACGATGTAGTCGTCCTCTCTGTCACTAGAAGTCGCCGTCGTCCTCTCTCTTCTGACCGCGTCCTCATGGAGCAGATCCCACTCGAGTCCAGCACGCGACTAGTGCATCCAACTTCACGAGATCTTAGGCGTCTGCGATTCACACTGCAGGATGGAGGCATTCGCCATCGCTTTCAAGCGTCTGATGAAGCTGCGTACGAGAAATGGTGTGTAGCTATCGCTGACGCCATTGGCGGGGCTCAGGAGATGGAACAGACACTGCAGACGACCAACGAGAAGCGGAACCAGGTGGACCATCTCCACGCTGAAGTCTACGACCGAAACACCACAAACTATAAACTCATTCAGCTGCACAGGCCTGACGCCAAGTCCCGTACTGTCGTAAGCGAAGAAGATCAGCACGAAGATTGCTCCCCCATCGACTTGAGTCGGCCACTTGACGTTCATTACGACGCCTACGAGCCCGACGAAAAGGTTCTCGTGCATCGCCTTCCATGCAACAAGCAACCGCGCAACATTTTAGTATCTCAGCTCTCGGTTGCCCCTGAAGATATTAATTTTGACAATCGCGTCGATATTTGCATTGAGAAACAGCAAAGCACTGAACTTGACACTGCAACAATTAGATCATCCGACGACGAAGAAGAATCGCCAAAACATTATCCGGCGAGATGGAGAGATCTGTGCCAATTCCCAAGCGTGTTTGAACGCCCAGTGAAGCAATGGGGAAGAATACGTCCGCTTTCAACTCGCGAGACTTTGCGACGACGTCTGATGTCTGACGCCAGAAAGCACTGCATACTCCCTTATGGCTCCCCGAAACAACCTGAAGATGAAGTTGAAGGTACATTCAACCTAGGTTTCCCTATCAAGATGAGCGCCAGCTAACAAGTTTCTGTAGGCCGTGTTCGACTTGTTTGGCTCACAGTTGAGTAATTTAGCCCCCCCCCCCAAAAAAAAAAAATGATGGCTCCCGTTATTTGGGGCCGTGGAACACGGCGTGTTCGTATCTTAATACTCAAATAAGCGTTTTTAATGCAGCATACTTCAGTATCGAGTAATTGACGGAGTCGCATGATCTTCAATCCATCGCATACGCAATTTCTACGATGCCTGCAAAAAAATGACTGGTAACCATTGATGGATTATTGATACACACGGGACAAAGCTCGTCCGACCATTTGTTGCGATGGCTATAACCGGGTGCTTCCACTTCGCTACTCTTTTTCTGGAAAGCTTACACGATTGCAAAATACTTGAATACTTCGTTTGAATATTTATTAGCACACGCTAATTCCTTTAGCTTCTTGAATATGGCCGTTCTTAGTCGACTTGTCGCTCAACGCGGAGTACTTTACTCGGTCCGCGAATATCCGCTGAATATCTTCCAGTTCAAGACCCTTGGTCTCCGGTAATTCTCTCCAAAGGTATGCAAGCCCAAATAACGCAATAACAGCATACAACCAAAAGGCTCCGTACGGTGCCAACGCGTTAATTGTCGAGAGGAAAGTAAATGACACGAGCAGATTGGACACCCAATTCACAGACGTTGAGACGCTCAACGCAAAACTTCGTACACGAAGGGGATAAATCTCAGCGTTGATCGTCCATGGCATACATCCCATTCCGCTTGCAAAGAATGCAAGATACGTGAACAGTGCGACAAGAATGGCCCAACTCGCTCCATTGCTGTCGTTAGGACAGGAATCAAATGTCCACTCAGGACTCGTGCAGAATCCAAGAGACGGAGACGCCGCATCTCCCGGCATACACAAGTTGGCTTCCATACTCGAGCAGTAGCCACAAGCAGCACTCGCCACGCAGTCGAAACAGGTAGAAATGCCTGTACACGCCCCCGTACCTTTAGCCTCTACAGACTCAATCTCAGCCACGAAAAAGCTGCCACCAAGCGCAACAAGAGTCAAGAATACCCCAGCCAAACTCCCGAGAGTAAGTAGCCGGCGCCCAGCTCTTTCCACCAGATAAATGCCGACAAACGTGAAGATAAAATTACTAAAGGAGACGAGTGCAGATAGCCAGATAGCTGTGGTGGGATCTGTAAATCCGGCCATTTGAATAATTGTTGCACCGTAGTACATGACTGTGTTGATACCACAGAGCTGCTGCAAACACTGCAGGAAACATCCTAGTGATAGAGCCCGCACCACAGGTGGAGACCTTAATTCTTCCCAAACGTTGGACTCCTCAAGCTTCGATCCTTGCAGCTCCGCTTTGATGTGCTCCAACTCCGCGTCGATCTCCTGATCACCGCGAATCTTACGCAGAGCAGCTCGTGCTTCATCTTCTCTCCCCTTACTAGCAAGATGGCGTGGACTCTCCGGTAGCGCCAGAAACCCTGCAAACTGCACAATAGCAGGAATGACCGCGAGCCCGAGCATGTATCTCCATCCTCCCTCTGTATCGGCCAACAACGCATCCAGCACACTGGCAAAGAACTGACCACCTGTAATCAACGCCGAATTGAGCGACACTAACCGCCCTCGGATCTGTGGTGGTGACGCCTCTGCAATGTAGAGCGGAATTGTCGTTGACGCACACCCGATACCAACACCAACAATCAGCCGACCAGCTATCAACTCGAGGAAACTCCCCGCCACCGCCATGAGACCTGCCCCCACTGTAAACAGCGCTGAGGAAGCTAAAATCACTTGACGCCGACCGAATTTATCATTGCCAATACCGCTGAGCGCAGCACCTGCGATTGCGCCACTTACTGCAGAAGCCACAACCGCTTCACTCTGCAGATCAGATAGAGCGAAACCTTGCGGACTCTGGAGCAGCACCAGAGCGCCAGAAATCACTCCCTATTACATGCAGAAGAGCGGCGTAAATAATACAGAGTGAGAGGGCGGTGGGGGATTAGAGAACGTGGAGACTGACGGTGTCATAGCCGAAGAGGAAGCCGCCGATGGAAGCACAAAGCGTCAGGAGATACAGGACTGGAGAGGGTGCTGGTTTGTAGTCGGTGGGGTTTGTGGCATCATCGCAGCTGGTGGAGGGAGGAGGAGATGGCTCCGATTGTTGTGGGGAAGCAGGCAAAGGCGTCGAGTTGGTCTCCGTCATGGTAAAGTCGCTTGCACCACGTTACATGTACAGACGGCCGACCTGGTTCTGCTTGCAACCGGTAAAGTTCTCTGAAATTTATTCGCAAAATCTCCATGTTTTGTCGAAGTACTGTACATGTATGTTTTTCGTAGGTTTTACCGAAATTCCTTTCAATTGAGTTGAGAAAACGTAAGATGCAATCGCCGACGTTATGGGGGAGACTTTTGATTGGATGAAAACAGTTATTTTAACGTTGAGTCGTGCACTAGAAAGTTTACTCTTCATCACGCACTGACGAGTTCCCTGTAGCATAGGTACTATTGCTGTGGCGCGTGCGCCGCTTCCGGCGCCTAAGTGGCCGCCCACATATGCCATCCGGACTTCTCTGCTCCTGGCCGGCTTCCCTGATGAGTCTTAGTACTGTGGTGAGCTTGATTTGGGCATTTCTCCGTTTTCGTTTGCTTGGCTTAAACTCCAGTGTGTTGTACCCAATCTTAAACAGCTCGATGGCATGAACTTTGTCACGGATGGCCGGCATCGGTTTTCCAAGGTCTTTTTCAATCCCGTTTATGATATGCCGCATCATAACTGACCACTCTGACAGTGTTGCTTTCTTTTGTGGCGTGACCAGATCGTACGATGGTATACCCTTGTATGGTGGATAGTTAAGCTCCGGATTGCCGATCCACCACAGTATCCACGCCCCCAGCGGATCGATACTTGGAAAGGCGAAGTCTTTTGGAAGCACGTGAAATTTCCCACCCCATGTATGATAATAGCGAGTTTGTGCTGTCGATAAAGTTGAATAAGGCCGCTGATTTCTCTTTTTGAAGCCCAACCTCTTCTAATAACGCTCTTAATTCCTCATGCAAAAGGTCCCTCGTTATATTACCCGCTGCCACACCTTTCTTTTCCAATATCGCTTCCATTCTTTGCTCAAGTTTATCAGGAAGTAAGTCGATAGACTGCTGCTGCTTATCAAGTTTTTTGTAGAGCTCAATGTAGGGCGGAATACCTGTCGGGTGCATCCAGCTCGAATCGCCAAGTTGAAGTTGTTCTTGTAGGCTGTGAAAAACGCTCACATTCGTAAAGACTATTGTCGAGAGCAGAGGGTGGTTTGTTGGTAAATTCTGCTGTAAATATTTCCTGTGAAAAACCAGCGACGCCAGACATAACTGTAAAATGCCGTTTAAATTAGGTTCATCCGCAAGACTCGGAAAAACCGTTCTCATCACTGATGTTGTTGCGCTATCACCGGTGGAGTTAAAATGTGGCGGTAGTGTAGCAAATTTCGAATCGTTTATAGGCAGCCCAGCAACGACGCGACCTAAAAATTGGTCTCCTGCTGCTTCGTAGCGGAAATAGCGATCCTGAACTCCACCAAGTGACCAACCACAGCGTAAACAAACACTCACAATTGAAGGACCCCCAGTACTTCCACCGCACGCAAATGTCGCGACACCTTTTCGTACCGAGTGAGTACCATAGGTTTTTGCGGAGCCATCGAGTTTTAGAAGACTACCGAAAGTCTTACTAAATCGAAGCTTCTGGTTGGACCCTGGGAATAGTGGCCCCTGTTGCAATCTTGGGTGGCACGCCAAGTAAATTGCGAGCGCTGTTACCCAACACGTAGAAGGACTTAGCGGATTCGCGTAAACGTGACGAGAATCACGCGGCCCAGTGCCTTCCTGATTCGTTTTTGTCGTGACAAATATTACACCAATGCCATCGTCTTTAGCCACAAAATGCTGAGTTTGTACGGTTTGAACAGATATTGATCTGCACGTTAAATTCCATTGGGATATTAGGAAGAGATGAGAAAAACCTCCATCACCAAGTTCCAAAGTTTTTTCACAGAGTTTCTGGTAAAGCGAGTAGGTCAATGGCTGCTTCCCGGACGTCTTCGGGCTACTAATCTGGTCACTATCAGCCTCCATGCGCTTCATTCCCGAGAAAAGCTGTTTCATTCCATCTCCATATTCAGGCGGCAAAGCTAGACGCCTCACTCTATACAGGTCCTTAATTGCACTCCGATAACCACTTAGTGTCCCAGCTTTCACATCACGCTTTTGTAAACAAGAAACTGCTCAAAATACGGAGGCGTGAACTCCATTAGATTAAGTTCACCACTGCTGTCGAAGAATCGATCCGTGTTGTGGTCGACTTTAGCAAGCTCCTTGCGAATCCACTTTGCAATGCCGTTCAAGCTACTCTTGTACTTTCCTCGTGTTTCCTTGGTAACGCAGGCATCTCGGATTGCCTCCACGTCAGCTACAGCCACCCCGCAGGCCGCGCTTTCGCTGGTCTGTTGCGCGCTTCCTTCACTCATTTTACAGTGGCTTCTGGGTAGTTTTAGATCCATTTTTGGCCAATTGGAACAGCGTATAATCGTAAGACGATTCCACTTACGATTTGTTGGAAACTCGGGATGGCAAGGCGTTGTATAGTGAGCCTTTGTCGAAATACGAGTAAGAATATTTCTTTTAGATAAAAGGTAAGTGGTCAGCGCTTACGAATTGACGCGAAACTCAATATATTACTTATGAAAGTACAGGAATCTCAAAGGGCGCACTGATTACTAAATGACAATAGAGGAGGGTGAAATACAGGAGCATAGGAGGTACAGATATTAAAGTTTAATTTACCGGTACACCAAATTCCTTCTACCATATCGCAACCGCTCCGACACCCTACCCCTTTCCGACATGTTTCCGACAGTTCGGATCCGCCAATCAGATCATGACGGTGTACTCAGATTAAGTACGCTTACACTAAGTACGGTCGCTTTTATAAGTACGACCATCCCAGTCAGCTTTGGAAAGAGAGTTCGAAGGTGCAAGGAAATGCTCTAAAGAGGCCTGTAGGCCGAGAAAACTCATGTTTTTTGTTTAGGGGCATTATAGGCTTCACAGCACTGTGCTCAACAGCCAGCAAATTCATGAATGAGACCCGATGCCAGGGTGAGGGGCCTCTATTAGAGTTTTTTTTTTTAAATAATGACACTTAAGCCAAAAATAGTGACATCATTGTCGTAGGCCAGTCATTTGGATTAACCTCATTCAGGTTTTTTGCTCAGCCAATAAAACAACGTCACGTATTAAACCTTGCCTAGGTTTTTTTACTTAGCCAATCATGCAGCGCCACAAATTACCGACAGGGGCCTTGTGGTCTCAGTCTTCTTTTTCCAGAGCCACCCCAGCAGATCTCCCGTAGCAAAGGACCAGTCCAGAGCACAGTATGCCATTGCGCACACGAATATCGCCGGCACTGCTGGTGCAGCGCTCGGATGGTAACGAGTGGGGGGTCCAATTCCCTGCTGTCGGCTTATGATGTTTGCGAAGAGTTGCAATTCATTCAAATCTACTCACTTGTCTTACACATGTCCTACGAATTGAAGTATGTCTTGGGTTGATGTAGGCGCAGGATCAGCAATTTTGTTTGAGGTGAGGTGTGTACGGTACGTCGTGATACGGCCGTCGAGGGCTCCTAAGCGATGAAGTTTGCGCATCTCACGCAGTACGCTACCGCTGCCCTTTGCTCGGATACCTTGTCCACTCAGGAAGCCGAGGACCGCCGATTCTGCACGTTGGCCGACCTCGAGAGCGCGATCCTTGTAGTCCTCCGATCTCTCGTGAAGCTGAAACCCGCCCTCCAGGAAAAGCTTCATGTACGCGACGATCAAGCGGTAATCTGACTCCTTTTGTCGGTCCTTAGAGCTCCAGACGCGAGGCTGCCGTGTGTACCACTCGAACCAGATCGATGACAGGTTGGTAGTCGCTTTCTTTCTGCGTTTCGCTGCAGGTGTTTGAGCTGATGAAACTTGCTCCTATTCTGTAGTTTGGGCTGGCTCTTCGTGCGCAGGTCGCTTAAGGATGGCAGCCTCTAGCACCAGCAGGCGTGCAGACAACAGCCTATTGCTTTCGATAAGCTCATTAATGACAGCAGCGTGATGACACTCCGTTCGATTGCAGCCGTTCTTTTCAGTGTCCTTCCTTTGTTGAGCAGGTTTGGAGGCAACATGGCTCAGCGCGACTGACCACGCCAGCAAGTCGGTGTGGGAGATGTCAGCTGCTTCCAAGCATTCTTTGACTCGAACAACGAACAAGCTCCTGGGTTCGAGAGTCTTCACTTCCGGGAAATGCCTAATTAGGTAGGCGGTAAGGACCCCAATGACCTTGCGACTCGCGTTTAGCTTGTTGTTCTTCAGCCCTACACAGGGAGCGAACAGCAAACTCCTGCAACCGGGTCATGCGCTCCTGAGCCCCATGGTCGAGAATGGCAACATCAAGAATCATCGGTGCCTCGTCCGCAGCCCACTCGCTCAAGACCCGTGCTACTTTACGGTCCTCGCGTGGCGTGTTGAATACGTAGGCGAATCCTTTGTTGGTGCGCGTCATGTCCCATGACCCACGATCAAAGATCTACTGTGCAGCCAGCCGCTCGTCCCCGTTTGCATGCTGCGCCCCGCCCCGCCTGAAGGAGTGCGAGGTCAAGTTGGCTGAGGCTCCTGCCGGCTCCGACACCCGCTTCAGGAACCGGTTCACATACGCTTGAACCCCGTCGTCACCGCGAGCTTGGTTGGTCGCTGAAGGGTTGGCTGCAGCGGAGCTCGGGACGCTTCGCAGAGTGGCAGCCGCCGGGTCAGTCATTCCTGCTGCAAAAAGCTGCGAAGAGGTGGCAGCATTGACCGAAGGTACTCGTAGTACATCGAGAAGGGGTGCTGCTGCATCAAGTGAGGGTGCAGACGGTGTCACAAGAGAAGGAAGCTGGCTTAGCAGGGACACACAAGGCGACTCCTGCATCACCAAGGCTACTGCGAGCGTGTGCAGCGGGCAGGTCACAAAATCCGCCCGATCAGGTACGAGCGTGAGGCCTTGCTCCTCAGCTGTTTTCATTCGTAGCATCCGAATGTAGAAAACGCTGTCAGCTCACATTGTAATGTGCTGCTTTGTGACGTAGCCGAGATCTGATGAACGGCCGAAGCAATGCCACATAAGGCACGCAAGCGCTGCATCTTCGTAATCCGAGGCGACGGATGCTGTTTTGTACACATAGCATATTAGTGAGCGCAAATCCGCCTTTGTACAAGGTGGCACCTTGTTAGTAAATCCTCCATTATCACGTTTTAAGCAGTGTTTTTCGAGAGTTTCCCTTGTTTAAGCAAAATTAGCTCGGTTGGTACTCTAAGATGAGGATACTCATCGAAAAACCAAAGCTTCACGTTTCTAAAGTAAGAAATGGCGGTGTTGGGCGCCAACTTACCTTTCTTACCTTCGCATGCGGCGAGATAGTAGCCAAAACGATCCATCACGGCCGCTAAGCTCTTTCCAGAGCTGTCACTGAAAATGCATGCTCGGACAACGTCCATGGATACATCCTCGACTTTAAGCATACGCTCGAACGCGCCTATTCCGATAGTACGCGCTTTTTGCGTGTTTGTAGGGATAAGTGCGGAGAGGCTCATGCTGGTTGCTGCTTGTCTTTTCTGCTTTTTGTTAACTGGACTTGGCTGGTTGAGTGTACCTTAACACTACTGCTCAATTTTAACCTAAAGTAGGAGGTATACCGCATTGTCGGAACCACAAAAATATTGACATATATCTTACACGACTTAAATTCAGTATTGGTTTCAAAATAGTTAGCTCTAGCTTCCGACAAATATTTGTCAGAAAGTGTCGGAATGAAGAGCCTGCTCCTGTGCGACCTAATTGGCTGAATTAAGGTACATTGTAGTATATGATTGGATATTAATCACATATTCACAATCTTGCCTTTGTGTCTGTCGGAAAGACGTGTATATTCATCCATATACTACCTGTATCGACAGCATTAGACTCAGTAGCCTCACCTACTGCATGTAGCACAACATCTGAAGGCGTCAAGTAGTAGTTTCTCTCGTACTTTAATAGTTAGTTTATCTCCAGATATTCAAGTTCCGAATTGTACAAGTACTGTACGAAAACACATTCACGATGTTCACATTTATAGCACCACGTTTTTGGTGGTGCTGAAAAGGCAGCTACAGTAACTCCACTCACATGAAGCAAGTCTCGTAGCTAACCGCATATTAGTAACTGACATCCAGATTTATCTTGTTTTCACTAACGAGACCACTTTTTAACATCAAGATTTGTGATTGTAGCTGTATATGGTTGCTTACTAACACCAAGTGAATAAATAATTTGCCAACAACCCAGAATCTGAAGAGCCGGTAGATCAGCGTTTCTTCAAGTGTGCCCTTTGAGAAACGATTATCCTGGTCTCGGATTTCTGTGGTTTCATTGGCTAACACTCCTTTCTTGAGATTTGGAAGGTGTGCCCTTTGAGATAGGAATGTCGGTAAGCTAAACTTTTAACCATGATTGGCCATGTTTGTAAAATAAAATGTATTTCGGATTTTTAAATTATTGATTTGTGTTTGTGGCCACTCAACTTTCTGCCGCCCCCTTCGGCTCTCTCAACGCAACTAAGCTCGCTGACCTACCCACGACAGTTTTAATACGCTCTCCCCCACAGTGTGGCTACCGGTACGTGCGATGCTCGGATTCTCCAAGGCTTATATCGCATGTAACGTGTCGTTTGTTTGCTTCTCCAGCATTGGCAGTGTAGTTCATTCCTTCCGCCGATCTTTAAATTACTGATTTGTGTTTTTGGCCACTGAACTTTCTACCGCGCGTGGCGAGAAGCTCGCCGCTCACCCGTCGGCTCTCTCAACGCAGCTAAGCTCACTGACCTACCCACGACAGTTTTAATACGCTCTCCCCCACAGTGTGGCTACCGGTACGTGCGATGTTCGGATTCTCCAAGGCTTATATCACATGTAACGTGTCGTTTGTTTGCTTCTCCAGCATTGGCAGTGTAGTTCATTCCTTTCGCCGATCTTTAAATTACTGATTTGTGTTTTTGGCCACTGAACTTTCTACCGCGCGTGGCGAGAAGCTCGCCGCTCACCCGTCGGCTCTCTCAACGCAGCTAAGCTCACTGACCTACCCACGACAGTTTTAATACGCTCTCCCCCACAGTGTGGCTACCGGTACGTGCGATGTTCGGATTCTCCAAGGCTTATATCACATGTAACGTGTCGTTTGTTGCTTCTCCAGCATTGGCAGTGTAGTTCATTCCTTCCGCCGATCTTTAAATTACTGATTTGTGTTTTTGGCCACTGAACTTTCTACCGCGCGTGGCGAGAAGCTCGCCGCTCACCCGTCGGCTCTCTCAACGCAACTAAGCTCACTGACCTACCCACGACAGTTTTAATACGCTCTCCCCCACAGTGTGGCTACCGGTACGTGCGATGTTCGGATTCTCCAAGGCTTATATCGCATGTAACGTGTCGTTTGCTTGCTGGTCCAGCTTTGGCAGTGTAGCTCATTCCTTCCACTGCTACTCAAATGGCTTATCCACTACGTCCGTGATCTAGAAGCTTGTATATCATACGAGTAAAGGGTAAGATTCGAGTATACATGCAGCTACTATGCTTTGCAGTACGAAACGACCATGTTTTTCGACGATGACTTTGTCTAAGAAAAGGATTTGAGTCCTCAAAAAGCGTTTCGTGTTGAAGACGCAACGGCTGCAAGTGGCAAGTGCTACAACGGTCATACGCACACACACGCGATGTCGGAATGACGATAAAGATGCTTTTATCTAAATTATGTTTCTATTATGTTTTGGTACATGATTTAGTCATGGTTCGTACCAAGAACACTGCGATGATTTTGCGAGCGCTTGAGATAGAGGTAACCACCACCAGCAGCAGTAGTGATGACGGAAAGGAATGCGTATTTCCTCCACGACACTGAGTTTGATCTCCGCAGCCAGTTCGGGACAAATTTTCTTGCCGCTGAATATTAATAGAACTCACTGGACCTGCCTCGTGGTGGGTGGATCTACGCAGACTGTGTGCTGCTACGATAGCATTAACAAGTGCGCTAACCACAAAATGCTTGCAGAGCTGGCAGATGAGATAGTGAAGAAAAGTCTTTCGAAGGCTTTTAGCATCAGGGCTGTGCATAGCCCCATCTAGAAAGACGGTAATAACTGCGGGTTTTCATCTGTTTGTACTTTTGGCGCCGGTTCTAAAAAATAGCAGGCAGCAATTACACGGCCAATGGATTGTCACGCCGTCGATGGGATATCCTGCGTACCATCATGAAGTTCAGCGACGAAATCAACGGCAAAAAGAAGCTAGTCGAGTAGACACAGTTTCTTAGTCCAAAAACATACATGTTTCCATGTTTCTATGTTTTCACGACTTCACCATGCTTGACATGAGAACAGCAAAATCTCTAATTACAAAGGTAGTTTGGTCATGTAATACAGTAGTTGAGGAATGTCCGACAAAGCCAAAGCGCACTCATTCTTAAATTTTCACACCCTACTGTGAATATGGTTGCCCATGTCACGCCATTTCACAAGCATATTCAGCATAAATTTTACGCTCCTCTTAATTTATTTTTTAGAATCATGGACAAAACTTAGCGAAACATGACACAAGTCCATGATTTGGCCACATAGCCCTTTCAGAAAGCATGGGCTGTAGCATCCGCCAAATTTATTTCAGAATTTTACCAGGCACTGGTTTGATTTATCAATAGGTATATCCTGTCATTTACGTTATGTCGTCGCTGATTGATATTCACGGGTAATGTAGAAATTACAAGTAAAGCGATTGAGCCTAATACCGTTAAAAAAAATCCGTGACAAAACGATTTTTCTTGTGAATGTTGCCTGTGTCGACCAGGGAGCATCCCGCTGAGCGCAAATTTCTATGAATATTGTGCGAGGCCATCTCGTGATGTCCGAGAGGCGCTGGTAAAACGAAAAAAAATTATGGAGCTCGAGCTTTGGTACCCAACTAGAAATGAAACATGTGCTGTACCCAAAAGCACACAAATTGGTTAAACGTTATTCAAAATAATCAATTTAAAACCTAAAAACACAAAATAAAAAATAATAATTTAATTTTCGAAAGTGTTGTTTTTCACACGATCACGGCACTCGTGATCGTGTGGTCTACTACCAGTCGCGTCAGCTGAACCTAGCTGGGCATAACTACCCTGTACATGACAAGGAATTCTTGTCATTGCATTTACTTGGAGTAGACCGTTCGTGGTCTTCACCGGCCACGCTTCACTGCGAACGGCAGTGACGACTCCGCATATCTCGCAACGAATGCTTATCGCTCTTTGCGAAGTACGACTTCCAGGTTGAGTATAAACCTGGAGAATTGAATGTGGTAGCCGACGCGTTGTCGCGTCAGCCTGATTACGCTGTTTAGACAGCCGACGCCAATCAGATTGGCGTCTAACGAGTAAGTGTTTCGTCGTCGTCACTGGTCGACGACGTGAAGAACGTGTATGCGAGTGACACAGACGCGAAACAAGGGCTAGACTATGTCTTAGCACCTTCCGATGTGTCACGTCGGAAGTTGTCGCCACATCTGCGGGCTCATGCACACCGGTATCGTGTGCACGAAGAACTGCTGCTTTACAGCGCAGTGGGTGACGATGCGGATCGCATCGTCGTGCCGCGTGATTGTGATCTGTGTATGCGAATCATGTACGAGTATCACGATGCCCCTATGACAGGGCATCCGGTCGTGAGAAGCCATAGGAGGGACTTCTACGGGAACCATCAGTACAAGTGGGTGTGCAAGTACGTACGTGCTTGCGAAGTTTGTCAACGCGGGAAGTCTGCTGTGTTTTTTGCAGGGTTCATTACAATCACTACCGACACCGTCGGAGTGCTGGCAGTCTATTTGTATGGACTTTGTTTTCGGTCTTCCGCCAGACAACAAGCGAAGGACTGGCGTTGTGGTCTTTGTTGGCCGATTCAGGAAGATGGTTCATCTTGCTGCGGTACCGGCTGAAGTCACGGCCGTGCAGACTGCACGACTGTTTGTTGTCATAGTGTTCCGACACCATGGAACGCCGCTCGACATTGTGTCGGACCGTAATCTACGCTTTCCAGCGCGGCTCTGGCAAGAAGTGTTTACACTTCTTGGAACACAGCTGTCGATGTCGACTGCAGATCATCTGCAACGGACGGACAGACCCAGCGCGTGAATTGCGTGCTTGGTGACGTACTGAAGAGCTACGCACACTCGTTCCCACAGTGGAGCGACGGCTTGCCGATGGCAGAGTTTGCCATCAACATCTCGGTGCATGCCTCGACAGGACATTCACCACTTTACGTGAATGTCATGCGGCATCCACGGATTCCGAGCTTGATCGGAACGGTGAGTTCCTCCTTAAGTGGGGGAGGATCTACGGCTGCCTCGAAACAATCGCAGAAGAACACTAATACCGACGTGGTATCAACGGTGACGACGCAAAGACACGCTTTTCGTTCCGGGAACGAGGCGAAGACCAAGAACACCGTGTATGTGCAGAGCAGGTACAGCGAACAAGAAGACGTCGGTACCGGGTACAGCCAGCGCACAGGCCGGGCCTGCTGTGGAGAAGGAAGCCGTGCTGAACAAGTCATTCAGCATGCATTCACTGGACTTTTTCCAGCGCCAACAAGCCGTAATACGGTTTGTCCAGGACGCAATAGCAGCATATGTAGACAGATAGAAGCTGAACGTAGACAGTGTCGGCAGAGGAAGCACAAATGAATTCAAAAAGGGCTCATTAGTTCTGTTAGTTGCACAGAGCTGCCACGATATGCAGTTTCTGATTTCGGTGCAAGCAAGCTGGCTTAGCGCTTCATCGGTCCGTTCACAGTACCTGAACGGCATGGCAACACGTATACGTTGGACATACCGTCCAATATGCGACTCCATCCAACAGTTTACGTCGGGCGGCTGAAGCCTCAGAGAAGCACGAGCCATCAAGTCTTGATGACTCGAGGACGACGACGCGGTCGCGGGGGTGTCTCAGCTCCGATCCAAGTGCGACTTGGATGTTCAAAGCGACCTGCGCCTTCTGTAGGCGTAGCTGCTGTTGCAAGGCAGCGAGCTCCGCGCTCTGGGATTGTTCCAGAGCGACGCCACGTTGGTGCAGAGCGCGAGAGCCATGGTCATCCTGGGGTTGACCATATCTCTCCACCCCCGCCGCCGCGCGACGCGCACGGCTCGACACTCTAACGTGTCGAGCGGGTAGTGGACTATGAAGCCCTGAAGACGAACCGAGATCAGGCTCGACTTCGTATTCGTTGGAGAGATACATGGGAGCCACGGGACGTGAAGGACGTTCTGGACATGGTGAGGGCGTACGAGGCCAAGAACCGAGTGCCACCAGAACGGGATGCATCACGGTGCTCAAGTTGAGCACGGATGTCTCGCAGTTGAGCGGCTTGTTGAAGTACCAATTCGTAGGTACTGGGCTTTTCACGAGATGATTTATACCTCGTGTAATTACGCCTTGCTCCCGTAGAATATGGACTGGTTATGATTGATTGTTGGCAGAGTACCTGGTAGAATAGCCTCACTTTCCTTTTGATAAAGTCACTGAAGAGGTCCCGGCAGGGGCCTAAACGCGTCTGGCACGCGACCAACATGGATTGTCATTTTACTTACGTTTCCTTGCTTTAATAGGGCCTAATAACCTGTTGCACTTTCAGAAACCACAGGAGAAGTTACCGTGGGTGAACACCGGTTAACTTGTGTAGATAGTAGAAAATCCGAAATTAAATTCAAATTGTTAGCTTCTCTTCCTATCGCCGCTTGTGTTCTCGCACAGCCAGCGTACGTCGAAGCCTACACGGTAGCATGCATTTACAGATACCGTCTTACCTGTCTGGTTCGATCAGTAGCCAGCGACGTGGATCGCCGAGTTTGATTGGCTTCAGAACTTGGGGCTCCTAATAAATCGTGCGCATCCCCAGCGAGTTCTTGGCGGATGTCACTTACCATCCACCACCTCGCGCTTGATTCTTTCGTCAAGCGCGTTATGACCATGAAGTGCCGTCCAGCGGGTCGTAGAAAATCGGCTAGCGCTTGCCAATTGAACAAAATCCTTATCAGTAAAGAATGGTTCAAGAGGATCGGAGGGGCTACACTCTCGCGACAGTCAAACTCGCACTGCGGCATCAAACTTTTTCGTCGCCCCAGCTTGCAAAGCGATTGTAAGTACTTCTATAAACCCGTGCGTTGTGACGCTCGGCCCTGGTACCTTCTGACTTCGGGGATAATCACCAATGTATAGATGAAATGCACCACCATTTTTTTGTTTTGCCCATAGATGCAAAAGTAATTATCGGATTAATGTCGAGCTGTGAGTCGCTCAGATCAAAGAAGTCGTTCCTATCCATGGCAACGAACCTCAGAGAGGTCCCGGTATCCCACCCGCGTTGGCGTGGATCGACTACGAGTGCTGCCAAGTGTGACGGGATCACACAGCACCTTGCGTTTGAGGAAGTTGGCTTCCGGGGGTATACAAACTCTCAGTGAACAGTAGTCCACAGGTCTCTTTGTCTAAGGAAACGAAGTAGCCAATTTAAGGTTTGTAAACTGAATGTATTTAAAGGTAGACTAAGCTTGAGTAAAATTTACAATCTGTAAGTCACCTATAGTGAAGCTGTGTCATCGGCCAATGGTTGGCCTCTGACGATCCTGGTACCATGTACTTGTCTGGTCCGAAAAGAATTAACAGTTCTTCAAATCGGAGATAACCTCGGTCGTACAGCTCCAACGGGCCTGTGGTTGAGCTAGTCTGAAAGCTCTACTTACGTAGCGTCAGCACGATTTTATATGAACAAATTTCCCGCCAATTTTGCCAATACCTGACCATTTGAACTATCAATTTACGGAGGAGTGGAGTTTTTTTTCGCTTTGATCAAAATAATCAGAATTAAACTTTAAAATATACTAGAAAAAGCGCAAATTGAGCTTAATCTAGTGGTATATCACTAAAAGCAATTAAATCCATTTTCGCGTCAATTACTTTCAATCCGTGTGCATACAAATCCAAAAGTGAACTCATTTAAACCAATTGTCTCCATCTCAGTATGGACATTGACCAATCACACATGCGAGGTTTTTTATAGAAAAACCTAACTGTTAATTCTTTTAATGTGGACTGCCAGTCGAAATTGCCGGGAATGGGTTGCTCTAGGATATTAAACCTTGAGGTTTTCGTACAAAAACGTCCAATATCGTTTTTTGACAAATCAAATAAGTTTTCGAAAAGATACATTGTCGGTACTGGTTGAAAACAAAGCGGCTACTAAACTGGCACACTACTAAATTGGCAATTTACCTGACGTCGATAATTATCACCTACCGGTATGTATTACGTGCCAGTTTTTAGGGTAAATCTCGCTAAGAGCTTTTTCATGTCGAGGCTCCGGCCTCGCAAAGATACTTTTCACAAATAACGATGTCCTTGGAGAGCGACAGACTTGGACAGCGCATCGCTCGTTGTCGTGGAACAAAGTCGTGATTTGCAAGAAACCCATTTCGAGCTCATGCTATTGGCTGATCTGTATGTGACGCTGGGAGCTGAAGAAACAGACTCTGCCGGTCCGTTTCGCATCTGATCATTTGCAATTTCGCCACCTCTGACGCACTATATTATAAGAAACGTGTAGCCATCTCCAGCTTCAGACATCAACATGGCCGGAAGTTCGCTATGCTCGATGCGAAAGTCTCATGATCACGAATCCGCGCCACTGTTGCCAAAAGCGGATACACTGCTGCCAAAAGAGGGCAATCCGCTCTACTTGTATCTGCTCACGCTCTGCTCCACCATCGGCGGCTTTCTTTTCGGCTACGACACGGTATGTTGATAATGTTTTCAATGTTTTGCAATACCTCAGCCTCACCCTGCAACATGTGCATCTATTCGTCTTCAGGGTGTCATTTCAGGTGCTTTGGTGCTGCTTAAAAGCCCCGAGGTGTTCGACCTCACGAATCTTCAGAGCGAGAGCGTCGTGTCTGCTGCAGTAGGTGGTGCGATCATCGGCGCTGCTTTATCCAGTTGTGGCAACGACGTATTCGGTCGACGTCGAGTGATTCTCCTCTCCTCCGCCATGTTCACTGCTGGGTCGGTACTTATGGCATCTGCTCATTCATTCGGAGAACTGCTCGTCGGGCGTCTCGTCGTCGGTTTAGCGATTGGATTCGCATCAATGACCATACCACTCTACATCGCCGAAGTCTCACCTCCAGACGTCCGTGGTCAACTCGTGTCGCTGAATAACGCGTGCGTCACTGGTGGACAATTCTTTGCTTGTGTTCTGGATGCAATACTCGCCGATGCTGACCAAGGTTGGCGCTACATGCTCGGGTTGGCAGCAATCCCTGCATTTCTGCAGTTCCTCGGTTTCCTGGCATTGCCAGAGACCCCACGCTTTCTCATGAGTAAAGGACGGAAGGAAGAAGCTTGGGATTCGCTTATTAAAGTTCGAGGAACAATGGACGTCTCAGTAGAATTCAGCCACGTGGAGGATGAAGTGGAACACGATCGCTACGAAGACAGCAACGTATGGGAAGAACTGAAGAGCCCTGCCGTCATTCGTGCGTTGATCCTCGGGTGTTCCATCCAGGCTCTCGCCCAACTCTGCGGTATCAATACGGTGATGTATTACGGCGCTACCATCATTCAAATGGCTGGGTTCACCAACCCCACGACTGCCATTTGGCTCTCCGCGCTTGTATCTTTCAGCAACTTTATCTTTACGTTTGTCGGAATCTACCTCGTGGACCGCGCAGGTCGTCGACTACTTACACTCGGTAGTTTGGCTGGCGTCTTCTTCTCGTTGGTGGCTCTCGGAGGGAGCTTTTACGCTGCAGAGATGCAGTCCATGGAGGTTTCAGGTATCGGTGAATGCTCAGGCATCTCAACGTGCTTCGACTGTGTGGCCAGCGCTGCATGTGGATTCTGCTCCGAGGGCTCTCCCGACCCAATCTTCGCAGTATCCAACCCCACGAATGCCAACTTGTGTATGCCAGGCAATGCTGCGTCAACCACGCAGGGATCATGTGCAACGTCGAACTGGTCTTTCCAGGCCTGTCCGACAGACAGTCGAGCTCCTGGCTGGACCATCTTGGGCGCCCTCTTCGTCTATTTGGCTTTCTTCGCCAGTGGAATAGGCTGCATGCCCTGGACCATCAACGCTGAGATCTATCCACTTCGTGTCCGAAGCTTTGCGTTGAGTGTGGCAACTTCCGTGTGTTGGATCACCAACTTGCTGGTGTCGTTTACCTTCTTGTCGATTGTGGACGAGCTGTCCGTATTCGGCGCTTTCTGGCTGTACGCATCGATCGCCTTGTTTGGTTTCGCGTTCTTGTGGAAGGAACTCCCAGAGACAAAAGGCTTGGAACTCGAAGAGATTCAACACATCTTTGAGCGTCGTGAACAACGCACCAGCTCCGTTTTCTCGACTATCAGCAGCAAACGAACGGATGAGTAGGGCGTGCAATACTCTACAGAAGTCTCCGAGGGTTGAAACGCAACAGTGCATTCATAATACTAGTATATAAAATAGCTGGCGTGAAACTGGAGCTCTCTTCCACTGGAAAAACTACGAGTTGGAAATACCCACGGAGGGTGAAGACATTACGACACCTTCTTAAGCGCCTGGTACAGCCTCAAGCAAGTTCGGATCCTCCACGATAGCTTTGAGAGTCTTGGCCATGCGAGCAGCCTCCGATCCGTCAATGTAACGGTGGTCGATAGTCGTGGTTAGCGTCAATATTGGACGCACTTCAACTTTCCCATCCACGACAACAGCCTTGTCCATAATCGACCCGATAGTCACGAGCATCGGCACTTGAGAGTACGGTGTAATGGGGGAAAAGGCCATATCCAGTCCCATCATACCGACAGACGTCACCAAGCAGGCTCCAAACATATACGGCTCCACCCCCACCACAGGGATTCGGAAGCCACAAGCACTACCGAGCCAGCCCAAAAAGTTGACCATCGGACGGAGAACCCACGTCGACAAAGCACTCATGATCTTGTTCCGGTCTTCCTGTCCTTTGTCCTGACCACTGCGGATTTTGGTGGCGTCACCACGAACGTGATCGACCACATCCTGCAACGTCATCTTGTCGATTTTCGGTAGTCGACAAACTCCCAAGTCCTTTCCAGCACCCACTGCAACCAGGCAAGAAATGTCCACGGTTGGTGCCGGGTAGTAATTACCGAAGACCAAGTGGCCATTCACTGACGGAGCCTTGCTCAATACCTCACCAAGAGCACGCAGAACAATGTGCGTGATAGTGAGGTGGCAGTTGGAATCTTTTCGTCGATCTGCAATGTACTGGTTCGTCTTGGTTGTGTCCAACTGAAGAGTACCGAGAATCATACCGCTGTCTGGAGGTCCAAACGTAGAGATCATCATTTTTCTTCGAGGTGACATGTGACTTGGACCAAGCTGGAGTTTCAGTGCGAAGAACAGGATCAGCAGGATCACAGCGACAAAGTGCACAGCGGTAGGAAGACCGACAGTTTTCAGGGCCAATACGGCGCCTCCGAATTGAATCGCGTACATGGCCACGTCACTGATCGTATTCTTGTCCGCTTTCGAAAGATCCATCACGTCACCTGCCTCTGTTGCTTTTGGCTTGTCCTGCTGCACCTCCTTCGTAGACGAAGCCTTCCCGTTTGGGGTTGACAGCGTGTCCACATGCAAAGGCTTAGCAGCCACCTGAGACGCAGTACGAACCAACTGTGGCGTACTGTTAGTCAGGTGGTTCACTCCGTTCTTGGCTACAGGGCTGCCGAGCTTCGCCGAGCCCAATGAGGACGATCGCTTCTGGGTCTGGGGAAACTCGAGCAGCGTGTTCGTCAGCTTCCCTTGAGCTGCGATCTGGTCGAGGTCTCGTCTGGCCTTGATCACGTCACCCATCCGAGAAATGACAAACGGCTGATCCGCTGCTGCCTTTCCAGCGATGCGCGCTGGGATGTTGCCCTTGAGATCTGTCTTGACCATCGTGGTCACCTTGGCACCGTCGTACGCTGCGTTGGGCACAATCTTGGTACAGCCCAGATGCAGGTCACCACGCACAACCTTAGGCTCTTTAAGAGGACACAACTCGTGATCTTCGATACTTTGCACCACCACAATGATCGTCCCACCAGGCAGCACACGCCAATGCGCAAGGTTACAGAAATCTCGGCCAGCAACCACGAACATGGACTTGTACTCGAGGTAGTCGATGTTGGTCTGCGCGTCCAAGGACTTCAAGTTCATACCCAGTGCGAGTTGAGGGTCCACGAGCTTCCTCTTGGCGGCGTCAGCCACTTGCTCCCAGATGGCACGCGGATGATACGGCAAATAGCCTACACCTTTAGCAGCGGTCAGTGAGCCATCCACCTTGGTGTAGGCCTTGACCCCGTCTTTGTCTCCGATGAAGTTCCAGGACGCTTCATCGTTCATCTCAGCTTCCATTCGAGCCACAGCCTTCTCAATAATCTCGCTATACTCTTCTGGGACGGCAGGGAATCCTTCTTCAGGAACGACGCTGGGACGATGACCAGACAAAGACTCAGTGTGGTCCTCCTGATCATGGACATCTGCCGACTGCGATCGCATCGAGTAAACTTCTTCCTCGTCTTCCACGCAATCAGTCGTGGAGATCCCGAACAAGGTGGCGTTTGTGACACGCTCCCACTGCCGAGGACTCTCGTCCTCATCCAGAGCTTTACGCAGTCCGTCGACCACGAATGCTTGTTTGATGAGCATCTTGGCCTGGAGACCGGCAGGGATTCCTGCCTTCAAATCCACTTTGGTGATGTATGTGGCGTCCACGCCTGCGTAGTCTTTACTAGGTGTAAGTAAGAACCCAGCCATGACAGCTCTTGCACGAACGATCTGGGGCTCCTGGCTCTTGACGAAGCTGTCGTCTTCAACGGAAGTGGCCACAACGACAATCGACCCGTCTCGAAGGACACGCCAGTGGGTCAAGTTGACCAAGTCTCGACCTGCCGCTGGGAAGACGGCCTTGTAGGTCAAATGATCCACCCATGTGTGGTCGTTGAAGACGTGCACACGTTGGGTGGCAAGCAACTGTGGGTCGTATGTGGGTCGTTTTGATAGTTCCAGAATCAATTGGAGTACTTTGTGTGGGTGATGAGCGATAAAACCCACTCCCTTGAAGGTTCCGACCTTCGAAGCATGACGCACGTAGGCCTTGACGTCTCGTTGCTCAGTCTGGAACTTCCATCCGTCTGCATCGTCTCGTGCTTGCGTCACGAACTCGGCCAATAATCCTTCCATACTGTCGCGATGTTCGTCCGGAATAGCCGCCCCTGGGGCCTTCAGGAGCTCCGTCACGGATGGATCCACGAGCATCGAGTGGGATGAAAACAAAGGCAGCAGCACATCGCTACTGGACGTGGTGGACGTGAGCTGTCGAATGGAACTGGCGGTCTGCGCCATGGTGGACGCCTGTGTGAGTGCATGGATCCAGTCCTCAGTGCGACTGGGCAGTGTGGCAGCTAGATCGTAGACCTTGGAGGTCTTTGGGTGCGAGATGCGGAAACTGTAGAGCTTCTTGTCCTTGGTAGCGCGAATGTGGCAGCCTGTGAGCACCACGATGCCTTTGGGCACCGAGTCACCTTCGCGTTTGTAGTAATAGAGTACTGTGCCCTCGAGCGAGAAGAAGCGCGGACGCCAGGACCGACCCAGGCCCGTCTTCTTGTACAGATGGCCAGACTTGCGCAGAAACGACGAGCCATTGGTCATGGGGGGCGCTGACGGCGGTGGAGGCTGCAGTGTGTTGTGCATTGTAACGTGTCTTGCTGGGCCTTTGGCTCTGCGGTCTTGGTGGCGACTTGCGGACTGGTTGTTGCTGAACGATCGCCATCTTCCACGACTAATAGTTGTCAAGCTGTGGCCCATAGTGAAAACAAGTGGATTAGTCCCGGCTACACGCACGTGGGTGATGGCCCAGGCGACTCAGGTCACCTGGGTCGCCAGTTTCAAGCACGTCAACCTCGCACTTTGGTAATGGTATTTTATCTAAAAAGCTCGACTTACCGCGCTGTAGTGCAGGACAAGGAGACAGCAATTTTGTTGCTGGTGCTATTGTAGGACAATTGGAGAGCGTTGGCGTTTATTTACCGCACCAACATGACAAAAGTCTGATCCTGCTATTGTGAAGTGCATTGCATGGTTGTTCGAGTGTCTTTGCAATGGCAGCCTTTACTCTATCGACTCTTAGCTTGCTGATTATTCGTAAAGTCGATTCAATAGCTTTCGCAAAACAAGCAGGGTTCTCCAAAGACTGCACCCCATTTCCGAATTCGACGTTAAGGTCCAGCCGCTAGCACTTCTGCCGAAGAAATCGGCTCCATGTCGCTTGTCGTGCGATCAAAGTGCTGCGATGTCTCGGCTAGAAGAGCATACCGAATAGTGAGCAACGATCGCGTCGACTACTGCACATGTAGATGCATGTCTGTCATTGTTTCGCTTCCCTCACCCAAGGGCCAGCCTCTTCTTTTAATTGGCCAATATTCACATTAACCGCAGCTTCAATCTCCATCATTCCCCAAGTTCCTGATGCGCGTATTCTACCGCCTCGGCTCGGTCTGCAGCGGGTCTCCCGTGCTCATGGCGCTCTCAGCGCTAATCTGTAGTGCCGTGATGTGTCTCGGACTCCTCAACATGCAGCTGCAGACCGATCCACAGGGACTCTGGGTGCCTCCCAACAGCGTCGCGGCTCGGGAACAAACGCGCTTCGATGAGCTTTTCGGACCTTTTTTCCGCATCCAGCAGCTCATTTTCTACGTCGAAGGAGACACAAACCCCAACTCAGACTCAGAGTTGGTCCCTGCGACGTGTGACGCCAACCACGATTTGGTCCAGCGGCAGTTTCTGGTGCAGATGGCCAAAGTGCAGACCCAAATCACAAACGCCGTCGTGTACAGCCAAGACGAAGCTAACGTTTCGCTCACATTGGAGGATTTCTGCTACCGACCGATCAAGGGCAAAGGGTGTTTGATCACCAGTCCGTTCCAGTACTGGCTGACCAATTCCACTTTGCTTCAACATGACCCGGACATTAAGCTCACAACAGCCTGTCAGACGACAGACCCCGTACTTAAAGACCATTCCCCCTGCATGGACCAAAATGGCGTACCAGTGATGAGAAACGTCGTATTTGGCGGGTTATCGAGGGATGAGTGTCATCAGAACCCAGACCCGTGTGGAGAAGCTACACCTCAAGCCAAGGCTTTGATGGTCACGTTTTTGCTGAATAATAACCCAGAGAACGAGACGTTCACACGGTATGCTAAATTATGGGAAAAGGAAGTGTTTCTCCTTATTGCAGAACAGGCAGCCGAGTCCTTGAAGCCTTCTGGAGGAAATACAAGTGGAGAATTTATCTGGGACAGCGTGGAAGACCCGGAGCTGGCAGATGCTGGTGTCGACGGCATGAGGCTCACGTACATGGCGGAGCGGTCAGTTGCGGATTCGTTGGTGGTACAGACAAACCAGAATGCATTCATTGTGGTTGTCAGCTACCTCGTCATGTTCCTCTACGTGTCGGCGTCTCTGGGTAAGTTTTCGGACCCGGTACGATCACGTTTCGGACTCGGATTGACAGGTATTCTTATTGTACTGCTTTCACTTGGTGCTGCTATGGGTATAAGCTGTACCCTACTGCAGATGGAGGTGACGATGATCACGTTGGAAGTCGTTCCGTTCTTGGTACTTGCCATTGGTGTGGATAATATGTTTATTTTAACCAACGAGTTCGACAGATTGGCAACTCTTCGTGGTCTTGCAACGCTGGATACCAAGCGCAACACACGTGATCGAGCCGAAGACGAGCTGTTGATGTTGAAGCAAGTTATGGGAGAAACTATGGCCAATGTGGGTCCTTCGATTGTCGTTGCGGCTATGGCGGAATCGTTGGCCTTCTTGGTGGGCGCACTCACCCGCATTCCGGCGCTAACGAGCTTCTGTGTTGTGGCCGCGTTGGCTGTTGCCGCTAACTTTGCGCTTCAGATGACGTGGCTCGCGTCGGCACTTGTGCTAGACGCACGTCGTGTGCGTGCTCGTCGATATGATTTATTCCCGTGGGTCAAGCAGAAGCTCACGCTCACGCCGCCAGTGAAGGGGAAGAGAAGAGTCGAGTCCAAGGATCACTACCAGTACGACTTACTTGTCGACGAAAATGCTCCAGACCCGGGAAATTTGGCTCGTCCAAGTTGTGCTGGTCTTATTCAGCGCTTTGTGGAGAGAACGTACATTCCGTTTCTGCTGCGTCGATCTACGAAAGTGGTGGTGCTTGTAACAGCAGTTTTAACTCTGACGCTAAGCGCTTTCGGCTCGTCCGAGTTGCCGCTAGGACTGGAGCAAGAACTTGCTGTGCCTACTGACTTTTATCTTCACGAGTATTTCAAGAAACAGACGGCACTTGGCGAGGCTGGGCCTCCAGCGTATGTTGTTCTGGACAGCGATGTGGACTACACAGATGCGCATCTGCAGCGAGATGTGAACGTGCTCTTAGACGAGCTTTCAGGTCTTCGGCAGTACATCGACTTGCCCATTCACTCGTGGCTGCACACGTTCAACCAGTGGCGACAAATGCGCTTTTTCCTTCACGACAAAATCGATCAGGGACTCTGTGACTGTCCAGTGCAGCCAATGGATCCGTTCCCTTATGAGTTGGCAGACATTGGGAATAAGGAGCGAGAGGACGTGTTCACGGCCATCGAGTACGGATATGGCGCGCCTATGGTCGCCAATGTGACTCCCAACGCCCTGTTCTACCCGTTGGTGAAGAATTTTACTGGCATCTCAATTGATTCGACATGTTGTCAGCACTTTGGCCTGTGTGGTGCGCAATATGAAGGTGACATCATCTTCAAAGAGCCAAAGGCTGATGACGATAGCAGCGTGTCCATCGTTGGCTCTCGAATGCGCTTCCAGCTGAACGCACTTCGCAATCAGTCGATGTTTGTGAACTCGTACTTTTATCTGCACGACGTGACGAGTCGGTGGAGTTCTGGTCGAGCTGCAACTGCATTCCCGTACGCTCTTGTCTTCGTCTTTGAAGAACAGTACACTTACATCCAGGGAGTGGCTTTGCAGAGTGTGCTGCTGTCATTAGCTGTTGTGTTTGGCGCGGTATTTGTGCTCATGGATGGAAGCTTGCGATTGACTACTGTGGTTACTCTGTGTGTGCTTTCGATGGCCTTCTCGCTATTGGGTTTCCTTTTCGTGTGGAATCTTCTAGCTGGACCGGGTGCTGAGACGTCTATCAACGCTGTATCGGTCGTGAACTTGCTCGCCTGTATTGGACTCGGTGTTGAGTTTTGCGTGCATATGGCTCATCAGTTTTCTTTCTCGGGGAGGCATCACCTGGGAACAACTGGCAACGACCACACTCGTTATGCTCTGACCAGCGTTGGCGCGTCAGTTTTCTCAGGAATCACACTCACTAAGCTCTGCGGCATTGGTGTACTAGCGTTTGCACCGTCCATGTTGTTCCGCGTGTATTTCTTCCGGATGTACTTTGGCATTGTTGTGCTGGGTTGCTTCCACGGTCTTGTATTACTGCCGGTGCTACTCAGTCTAATTGGTCAGCCACAAAAGTACCCGAATGATCTGAGCTCGTTCCTGCTGTCAGAAGAGCGCGAGGACGAGTTTGAGGACGAACTTAGCGTATTCAAGTAGTGGAGCTAGACAACGGACAGAACTCACTTGACTGAAATGGAAATGTACGCTTTGTCGAACTGAAAGACGTTGAACCGACGAAGATCACGTCGATGTTGTGGGAAGTTCTAGCGAGGCATTGCTTTAAACGCTGAGCTGACGTGCTGCGACTTCTTTGTATGCATTTCTAAGCCGACAGACCCTTCTTGGTGCAGAAAGGTCAGATACTCACAGAATTAATGAAAGCGATCTTGGTTCATGGCACATGACTCGTGCGCTATAACTTTTTTACAGCGCTTTCAATGGTGTCAGAAGGATGCGGACATAACTTTTTTACAGCGCTTTCAATGGTGTCAGAAGGATGCGGACACCATTAATCAATGAAAGAAAATGCCGACCAGGATAATTGTTGTGAAACCCCTGATTATCATTGGATTGACAGTCGTTTAGCTCGCACTACAAGCTATAGCCCGACACCCAACCAGTTGTTCGCTCGACGAACACTTAAAACTGGCGGAACTGCTTGCGCACGTTGATGGGCTTGGTCTCCGAGGCAGGCTCGACCTCCAGCACGTTAAAGCGCACCGTCTTGGCAAGCGGGCGGCACTGGCCGATGGTGACGACGTCACCCTCCTTCACGCGGAAGGCAGGCGACAGGTGGGCAGCCACGTTCTTGTGACGCTTCTCGAAACGCTTGTACTTCTTGACGAAGTGCAAGTAGTCACGACGCACAATGATCGTGCGTTTCATCTTGGTCGAGAGAACGACGCCCTTGAGGATACGGCCACGAATCGAGATGTTGCCAGTGAACGGGCACTTCTTGTCCACGTATTGGCCCTCGATGGCGCTCTTGGGGGTCTTGAAGCCCAGACCCACCTCCTTGTAGAAACGAGGGCCCTTCTTCTTACCGGCAAACTTCTTGCTGGCAAGGAACACGCCCTGCTGCTTTTGGTAGGCCTTCTCAGTCTGTTCCCAGCGAAAAACACAAAGGGGTGAGTATTTCGACAATTAAAAGGGGCACAGGAAAGTGGAAAGATCACGATCTCTCTGACTGCAGCAGATCAGCATCTTTGTCGACCTCAAAAGGTCCAAAAGGGTTCTGCCGGTGATGAATCGGTTGAAACGACTTCAGCTCGTTCGGGTCTCGCGGTCAGCAAAAAGAGAGAGCAAGGTGTCTCTCTCTTCTTACGACTGTCAATCACTCATGAACGAGTATTTGTGTGTGGATTATAGCCTTGGTGGGCCATCACCCCAACCAACTAGCTAGCCAGCGCCTTCAGTGCCTTGTGACAACACGCTACACTCCTCACAGCGAGACTCGCTCTCGTCCCCTTCCAGTTCCTTCCGTCGACTCAGTCGCCTTCCGCTTACCGCCAGTCATCTCCCTGCGCCTTATAGTAGGTGCGTCATGGGTACCTGGTCAACGTGCTCCATGGTGTTGTCGAGGGGATTCGCTAATGGCTGCCGACTGCCTGTTGCGGAAGGCAACAGAGGCGATTGGCTGTCAGTGCGTTACTTCAGCAATTTGTTAAGTGACGGTTTTAAGTGCCAACAGTTTTGTTACTTCTGAGTCGACGACGTCTTAGGAGATAAGGAATCTGCATTCTCTGAAACTTTTTGTAAGCAAGTTTCTGGGGTTCCAGTACATGTAGCTGCGCTATAATTGTTGTAGTCCTAGCATGACAATGAACACGAAAATCCCGTCAAACAGACCTGCTCATTTATTGATCGCACATCCACTCATCCTCTCTTTTCCAGCCGATAATGTGCTACCTCCTCGTCGTTGCGGCCGAATCCCTGTAGACGCAGCGACGAATTCTGATATGCCAACATGGCGCCGCCCAGCGTGCCAATGATGCCTGTGAACAACATTCCAGGGCGTGCCAAACTGCGGTCCAACTGATGAGCTGGCAATGGCAAATAAAACAGAAAACAACCGTCAATTTTCTTTTCCGAACGTCCACACCTCTTATTCTACAGCACAACGCACCTACGATGTAACCGAGCGGGAACGACACCACGCCCAGAGCCACGCTCTGGATGAGATCTGCCTGGCTTAAGTTGTCGCGCACCTGCTGGAATGTTGGCTCCTTGTAGATGACCGGAAACCGCGGCACGTGCGGGTCGTGCAGCTCCGGCCGCTCGCGATCCACTTCCTTGCCGTCCATAGTCGTTCTAGCTTGCTTCCTAGAATTTCAGGTACGCTCAAGTAACCTTGTTAAGTACCTTATGTAATTGACCTAAAAATCCAGCAGCCATAATCAGAACACGGTACTAAAAGTGAAGAGACCCCATGGACGAAGCGTACGCCGTCAAGCAGACGCAGTTCCTGGGGAAACCTGTGCGCTACGTGTGTCAAAACGCCAATGGGCCGTGTCCGCTGCTTGCCATCGCAAACGTTCTGCTGCTACGAGGGCAGTTGTCGCTGGAGGGGATCGCGGAGCCACCGGGTTTCGTCAGTTCTCAAGACCTCATGCAACTCGTACATCGCCGCCTCTTGGACACGAACCCACCGGTAGGTAACATCGTTATAGGTTGGGCTTAGAAACATTGCTGACCAGATTGGATTATTGCTGTTGTAGCTGAGTAATGCGAGCGAGTTGCAGCGCCTGACGCAAGAGAAGACGCTTAAGGACGTGACAGAACTGCTCCCCAGTCTCTTTGTGGGGCTGGACGTCAACGTACGTTTCCATAAGTAAGTTAACTGGTTTATAAGAGTAGAAGGAGAGGAAAATGGTGCTCTGACGGGCTCTTTGTGACTCATTTTTTGGTGCCAGTATTACAGACTTTGAGTACACGGTAGCGTGCGCAGCCTTTGATATGCTGGACATAGTGTTGGTGCACGGCTGGTTGTTAGATGACCAGGATGAAAAAACGGTGCGATCTAGAACGGCATCGAAGACTAAAATTACGTTGGGTGCTCATTGTAATGTGCTGGCTCATCGCAGCTGAAAGTTGTGGGGAACAAATCGTACAATGAGCTGATCGAGCGTTTAGTGGACTACCGCGGTGTACTCATGACGGAACAATCCAATAAGAAAGCATCGACCGATACAGAAAAGCAGGAAGAGACGGAGGTATCGTCATGTACTTCGCCGCGGCAGGATGGGGGCGAAGAGGAGGTCAAACCTGCAATTTCGTCTCTCCTGTCGCCGATAGCGGCGCAGACGACAGGGTTTCATAACCTTTCGATTGATGTCGACTGTAGCCCTGCTTCGCTAAACGCAGCGGTATCCCCCGGCTCTACGTCGTCGATAAACTCTCCGAAGAAGAGTCCGTCGCAGCAAACTGTGCAAACCATGATGAAGGAACGCCACATGAGCGATGCCGATGCGCTCGACACAGCCATCACTCTGTTGGAAGAAGGGCCAGTCCTTGATGACTTCTTCAACTCGACAGCTAGCCAACTCACCTACTACGGACTCGTGATGCTGCATGAAGGTCTTCGAGAACGCCAGCTGTGCGTTTTCTTCCGCAATAACCACTTCTCCACGCTCTTCAAGGTACGTTCAATCGTGCTTTCTTCCCGGATTACGAACTGATTGACTCTAAACGGCTTCATGGCCAAAGTTTGAAGGCGCCTTGTATCTCCTGGTTACCGACGCAGGATACCTTGACGAGCCTACAGTCGTGTGGGAGCTGCTCAACGAAATTGACGGCGACACAACGTATCTTGACTCGCAATTTCGACCAGTTACGTCTTCGGAACAGCAGCAGAACATCTTGACGCAGCAGCAACAGCAGCGACTTGATGAGGAACGGGACTTGCAGAAAGCGAGAGCTATGAGTCTTACGGGTTGTGTCCCCCCTGCTCATAATGAGGAGCAGATGACAAGTACGGATACCACGAGGGCTGCTGAGCACACCATGCCGAGTAGCGGGTTGTTTGGGGATGAAGAAGAGGGAAACCTTGACCCAGATTATCTGCTAGCCCTGAAGTTCCAGCGCGAAGAAGAAGAATTGGCGCGTGGGGGGAATAAGCGCATGTCTCCGCGTATCTCTCCTCACCACTTGAAGCCTGTCGGTGTCGACCGGGACGTTAGCAGCGCCACGGAGCAGCAACAACCTTCACATGAGGACGACAGAAGCCGAGAAACCAGTGAGAATGAGGTGATTCCTGTCACTGCTGATGGACGAATGATGTTCTCTGAGGAGGAACTGGACGCTCAGCGGCAAGCTGAACGCTACTATCAAGAGCAAAAGCGCCAGGTCGACGCACAGACGCGTCAGTACCAGCAAGAACAAGAGCGACTGCAGCAACAGCAATTACTGCAACAACAACCAATCCGTGGCCAAAGACGTAGACCCTCTCAAGGCAGTGACTGCATCATATCGTAGGTGCTTGCGGAAGTGGACGCCGCGATCCCCCCCTCGTCGGTATCAATAGGTTTCAACTCGCAAGTACAAGTACATACCAACATCCCACTCAAGAATTATAGATACAGTAAATAGTTATTCTTTTGTCATCGTACAAATCTTTTTGCTTGCGTGCTTAAATCTTGATCCGAACCGAATCAACTTCCAGCTCTGCCTCCAATTCCACCTCGGGGTTATCGTGTTCGCTCTGCTGTTCGTTGCCGTGCTCATAGAACTCACCGAAGCTGGACTCGATGCATTCGCTCATGTCCTTGCTGGTGCTGGCACGACTACATGTAGACGAAGTGGGCGACGCTGTCATCCTAGCTGCAGACATCATGGATGCACACGAGGCATTGTTAGCTCCAGCGTGAACCGGCCGCACGTAGTCGAAACCAGCAAAGTCGCGTTCAAAGCAGCTCGCGATCTCTTCGGGTGCGTAGATCGTGTGAGGCTGCTCGGTGAAGTGCGGATCGAAGTTGGCCACGAAGAACTCACCAGGCGGTCCCGGCACAAGAGGAGGCGCGAGTTGCCGTTTCAGCACTTGGTCCCAGTCAATTCCGTTGAAGAACGCGTGGTTCTTAATCTCTGCGACGCCTCCACGGAAGCCAAGTCGGTCTTCCTGCCGCTTCTCGAGCAGAGCCACCAGCAAACTCTTGAGCTCAGATGACATGCTGTTTGGGTAGCGCACAGGTTGATACAATATCCGCTGGTGCGTGCTCTTCTGGCTAGATTGAGGCAAGTAGAATGGTGGATATCCAGCACGCAGCTCAAAGAGGATGCAGCCGAACTGCCACAAGTCAACTGGAAGCCCATGGCCATCAGGGTATCGACCCACCATCTCGGGCGGCAAGTACGTGTCGGTACCGCACATGGTCTTGGTGCGTCCAGCTCGCGACTCCAGTCTCTTGGCCAGCCCCATATCTGCCAACTTGATGTGACCTTCGCTGTCCAGCAGCACATTTTCAGGCTTGATATCTCGGTGCAGAATGCACATGTTGTGCATGTGCTCAAGTGCCAGCAACAATTCCGCGGCGTAGAAGCGGACTGCGTCTTCACCGAAGCTGCCTCCGTTGTTTTGCATATGCAGGAAGAGATCCCCGCCCTGCATGAACTTGGAAATGAGGAACACGGAGCGACCCCGTGCCAGCGCGTAGTCCAACCCCATCACGAACGGGTGCTCCCCGACCCACTCCATAGCTGCTCGTTCAGCGAACACCACCTTCGCCTTCACCTGTCCGAGCTTCATCTCCTTAATAGCATACAGCTGGCGATCCGAGGTATTCGACGCCAGGATCACACGTCCATAATGGCCACGTCCCAGTAGCTTGAGCGTACAAAACTCATTCAACGACGGCATTCGGTGCTGCACTGCAGCTGCTTGAGCTGCAAACTTGGCACGATCTTTCTCTGTGTCTGCAGCGAAGTAGACGGCTCCCTTGCCAGACTCGGGCGTGATGCAAAACACGTAGCCAGCCGAGTCGTCGTCGATGAGCTTGATCTTGCAGTTCTGCAGATTTAGATACTTAAGCGTGTTTTGCTGCCAGAAGCCAGGCACTCCCGCATCTTCTGGTTTAGTGGCTCGATAGTACACCAGGTACGTCGACTTGATCATAGCGCAGTACTTGTGTGAGCTCCACACTGGCAGTAGTTGCCGTCGCTTGCGGAACAGGTTGATGAACGTAGAGGGAAGCGAGTTGACAAACCGCTTCGACTCCTCACTCAACACCGAGTCCTTACGTTGGAAGAGAAGCACCATGATAGCTTCGGACTTAGCTCCGGAAGATAATTGCGAAAATGGAGCGCTGCGTCGGGAAACGAAGAAACCAAGGTGATCAATCGACGATCGATTGAGCCGATGGGGTCAGGCACCAATTGCCAAGTGACAGTGTTCGACACCGCGTCTTCTTTCGACCGATGGAGAACACTTTTGTTCACTAAAAATACGAGCAGCATGAGAAAATGGGACGAGGAAAAACAAATGGCACAACGGCAACGCAAAAGGAAAGTACAGTAAAAACGGTGAGCAATCAGTTTCCCACGTCAAATAGTGTACTAACTGTACATGTACAGTACATTGTACTGTGCACTAAGAGCACCTACCATTCCAGATCAGAACTTGAGGGACTTAAAGATTTCCGCTGCAGCAAGAACGCAAATTCAAGCGGTCGGGCGAGGGCTGGGACAGAAGTATGGATAGTTAGAGCGGACTAAAGAATCGACCCAGATCGATGATGGACAAGAAGTTAGTCAAGTTACGTTGTGAGATTGACTACCGGTGCGTTAGCGGCACGCGATCTGTTCGTTCACCTTCTACTTATCCTCTTTCTTCTCCTCATCTCCATCCTTCTTCTCGTCTTTCTTGGCCATCTGCGCCATCGCAGCCTGAATCTTGGGGTCGTTCGGGTCCACACCAGGCAGACCGGATAGCAACGAGTTGACGAACTTTGGGTCCATGAACGGCAAGTTCGATGCCGGTGCCGGTGGAGGCGACGATGCGTCAGTCGAAGCAGCCGCTGCAGTCGCGGGTGCTGACGACTGTGTAGGTTGCGAGGGTTCCGCCGGTGCCGACGACGCTTCCGTGGCTGGTGCAACTGGCTCCAGCGCTGGAGCAGCCGCCGATGCAGCGGCCTCCTCTTCGGCCGCGCGCTTCTGGGCCGCTTCCTGTCGCGCACGCTCCTCTTCCATCGACACACGAAGGGCCTGAGACGATAGCAAAACGTACAGGCATTAGTACAGCTTCAAGCATCAATAGTATCCCAGTCGTCTTCGTACCAGAGCCAGTTCCGGGTCCATGCTCGGATCCACTCCGCCATATTCCGCAAAGGCGTCGTTGCCACCTCCGCCACTGCTGGCAGCTGCAGCAGCAGCGCCGTCGTCTCCGTGCAACACAGGCGAGGACACCAGCACATCCGAGGGCAATACGCCTGCTGGTACAGTGACGAGGTGGCTGTTATTGTTACTGCTAGCGGCATCCACGAAGGCCTGCAGCTTGGTCGCATTGGCGTCCAGATCGCCCATACTCACCACGTCCACGGCAATCTGCACAAAATACAGCAACACTCATCAGTACACTGTGATTGGTCCAAAGATCTCTGTCAACTGCGCGCACGTTGTTCTTCTTAAGCAGTTTGCCGATCTTGGTGAGCTGCTTCTCGTCTTCCTCAATGGGCGAGCCGATAAATACCACGACACGCTGGCCGCCAGTCTTGTTACGACGGTGTTTAAGTGCTAGTTGCGCCACTTGAATGGCATTGGCAAGTTTCATGGAGCCACCGATTTTGACGCGATGGATAGCACTCAGTAGCGTTCCCATATTGTCCGTCGGAGACGCTAGCACCTGAACACTCTTGCCGGCCATGGCCAGAACACCGACGGTACTCTCCGGATTAGCCTGCGTCTTGGTTCCGCACAACAAGTTGGCGGCGTCATGCTGCGCCTCGAGACGCGAGGGAATGTAGTCCCCATTGCGCATCCATTCCGAGTTGTCCAAGCTGTGAAAAAGTAGCGTAACAGCAGCAATACAGAACGTTTAGAGTGTAAAAAGCGCGATTACCAAGACCAAGCAGAGGGGAGCGCGGGGTTGGCGCTAATAGCGACAACGGTGGAGTGTAAACGCACCAAATCATGGTCGATTCGAGCGGCATCTTGACCTTCTTGGGGACGTGTTGAGCTCTGAAGTGAAGAAGATCGGGGTCTTTAAACTGAATAGTGACATTTCATTTGCGTTACTTCAGAAAACAAAGACATACGAAGTAGATCATCTCGAAACTTGACAAGCATGGCTACGTCGCAGTCAAACAAGACGCAGCGTCATTGGCGTGTGCTGCGAAATGCGCTATTGCGCTCAACGCCCAGTCGAGCTTCAGCATCAGTGGATGCGACAGGGACCACAGCATCGTCCATTGCCACCGAGTTCTTCCCGCTGTACCCAGAGGCTCCAGCTGACACGGTAAAAGTGCCGCTCGCGCAAGAAAACTTCGCGTGGATGGCCTACGACTTGTCAGAAGAAGTGGATAAACAGAAGGGGAGTTCGACGAGAGTATTTGTGCACGAGAAACGAAAGGATGCGAAGCGTGTAACTATCGCGGAGTTGATGAGCCACCAGGTGAACCAGGGTGTGGATAATACAGGAAACATTCGGACATGGCCGTCCGAGCAGATCCTGTTGTACTTCATGCTCTCGAGTGGTGTTTGTTCGCAGGTTCAACGCCAAGGAACTGAAGGTGATTTGTTACCTGTTTCGTGCTGCGAGTTGGGCAGTGGTATGGCGGGTCTGGCCAGCTTAGGACTGTTGGCTTGTGATCCTGTCGACTTTGAGCGCGTCATTATGACAGACGGTAATCCGCTCTCCGTGAAGAACCTGCAGCTATGCGTAGAAGAGAACAGGGCGCAGCAAGTATTCTCTGCTCGTGCTCACTGCACGAAAGTCACGGCGGAGCTGCTGCGGTGGGACCGTAACGTCACTTTGCCTGAAGACTTGCAGCACCAGTTCGACCTCGTATTCGCCAGCGACTGTCTATTCTTCGAGGAGTTCCACGAAGATCTTGCATGCACCATAAAGAGTCTTTTGCGCCGTGGCTCCGGACGCTGCCTGCTCTTACAGCCAAGCCGCAATGGCTCCATGGAGCGCTTCTGCGTCATTGCCGAACGTCACGGCTTCGCCATTCGCCAGTCCCGAGACTTCGAACCCAGTATCGTCCGCAAGCACGAAAAATACCTGCAATCACGACCAGATTACGTGCCTGATGTACATTTCCCGGTGCTGCTCACACTCACAATAGCCACGTCATAGTTGTCGTTTGTAGCCATCCTTAAGATTACAAATTGTTAAGCTCGCCTCAAATTTGCATTTTTTTTAAGAAACGAACAACTGATGAGCCCTTCGGTAGTAATCCCTACTTTTGAAATACCCTCCGACAGGAATAGCTTTTTACTTCAAAATGGAATTCAAAATCACCAAAAAGGACTACTGTATTCTGAGGTGCTTAATTAAAAGAATAATCATAATTGCGCCGCAGTAAAATCACGAGGCGTTTTTTACTTGCCAATAAATCAAGGAGGCAACCGCTCGGAATCATCTGCGTTGCACGTAAGTGCATTTATCATCCGCGTTTTGCTCTTTTTGGTGGGCATGCGCTGGGTGGCTTGATGCTGACAAATCGGCAAAACGCTGTGATTTTTATTAATAATAGCATTAATGAGCGCGATGTGGGTTGGCTTAGGTTTGACTAGCATATTGATGACACTAGCGTAAGTGAGGAGTGAGGGGGGGACGCAAACGCAAACGCAAAAATTGAAATGGATGGTAGTGTGTAAACGCTGTTGGCTTGATCGATTTTTTTAAGTGTACATGTACAATTTAAGGTAGGGCTTAGCCACCCCACGAAAGAAATACCCTTATATAAGCATAAATAATTATTCCGGCGCTATGACTACGGAAGGGTTTATCTGTATTTCGAGAGCTCATTTAACTCAGTTGCTAGTCCCTACTTCCACCGAGGCACTCGGTGCGTCGAGTCCGAGCCCCAATCGAGTCCAATGACACGTCCCTCGTCCGTCAATGTGCGTTTCCTCCGCGCGTGCAGCTTTGTTTCCCCTTTCTGAGCGTTTACATGTATTGAGCATCGTTTGGTCTCTCGATGTATCGACTACCCAAATGTTGCAGAACGAGATGGGCAACGTGCGTGTGTGCTGCCGCGTGCGCCCGCAGAATGCCAAGGAGCTGACAATGGCTTCAGCTCAGCGGTGCGTCGTCACTGAGAATGAGACGATCGAAGTCAAGGTGGGGCGCGCCAGCACGGGAAGATATAGGTCCAAAAGCTCACTTTTCATCGTATTATTGTGTCATTTCGCAGTCCAATGAAGGAAGTCCACAGAAATTTACATTCGACCATGTTTTCGGAGAAGAAGACAACCAGAAGACGGTCTTTGAGAGCGTGGCGCTACCTGTTGTTCAAGGTACGGGCCAATGGTGGAGGTCCCGTCAGTTCTGAGCTAACTTGACTGATTCAATATTGCTGCTGGGTAGATATTATGGCAGGATACAATGCGACCATCTTCGCCTACGGTCAGACGTCGTCGGGTAAGACGTACACAATGGAAGGAGCTAATATCGACCACCCTGAGCTACAAGGCATCATTCCACGCACAGCCACCGAGATCTTCAACAACGTCATGAACGCTGACGAGAACATGGAGTTCATCGTGAAAGTGAGCTACATTGAGATCTACATGGAGCGTATCCGTGATCTCCTGGATCCATACAAGTCGAAGGTGAATTTACAGGTTCGAGAGGACGCACAACGCGGCATCTTTGTCGAGGGGATGACTGAGATGTGTGTGACCAGTGACGACGAGTTGCTGGCAGCTATGCGAGCAGGTGCAGCTAATCGCGCTGTGGCTGCCACTGGAATGAACGAAGGAAGTTCTCGCAGTCACAGTGTCTTCATGGTTACACTGTTCCAGCGTAACCTTGAGAACCAGGCCACGAAGGCTGGCAAGTTGTATCTGGTGGATCTTGCTGGCTCTGAAATGGTGCGGAAGACTGGCGCAACGGGTCGACAACTAGAAGAGGCTAAGACGATCAACAAGTCGCTGTCTGCTTTGGGAATGGTCATCAACGCGCTCACAGACTCACATATCACCCACGTGCCGTATCGAGACAGTAAACTGACTCGAGTACTGCAAGAGTCACTAGGTGGCAACTCCCGCACGAATCTTATTATCAATGTCTCGCCAAGCAGTTTTAACGCGTCGGAAACGATCTCCACCCTGCGATTTGGCATGCGCGCCAAGTCCATCAAGAACAAGGCAGTGGTGAATGAACAGCGCAGCGTCGCTGAATACGAAGCTCTGCTTGCTGCAGCCGAGAAGGAAATGGCGAAGCAGCAGACGTACATTATCGCTCTTGAAGCTAGACTTTCAGGGAAGGAGACGCCAGACGGAGCGGCGGATGTGGCAGGAAATACAGTCTCCGAGGATACACAGGACGCGGGGAAAGCAGAAGGCGTGGGCAGCACTGTCGATACGGTCGATGTTGATATGGACCTGTCGGATGGAGCTACTTCAGAGGCTCCACCGTCACCTTCGGCCCGTGCAGGTCGCGCTCTGGCAGAGTTGCAAGAGAAAGTGACACAGCTTGAAGAAGAGTTGGCTGAGGAGAAGCAAGAGTCAATGCGACGTGGGGAGGAGATCTGCTTGCTCACCGCAAAGCTGGAGGAGCACGTTCGAGCACTTGAGACGCAGCGTGTGTTGTCAGAGGAATTACAGCGAGTAAAGGATTTGCAGGAGAAGACGTTAGAAGAGAAGATTCGCCAGCGCGAGACGTTGTATGCGGAATTGCGCACCGACTTGGACAGACGCACTTTTGAGCACAAGGAGCTGGTGATTCACTCGGAGACGATACAGAGTGAGTACGATGCGCTGCTGCAGGAAATGTCTGCCCAAACGCCACCGGGTGGCGGCAAATTGGCAGCGGCGGCGGAAAAGATTGCTCAGGCAGAGCAACAGTCTACAGACAACGAGTCTCAAAAGAGTGGAGGAGAAGATGCCACTGGGAGCCAGGAGCAGAAATCTGGAGACGAAGCGTCGAAGGAGGGTACAGAGTCACAACAGTATACGGATCTGAAGGCCAAGTACACGGCACTTGAAGCAGAGCTGAGAGAATACGAGAAGGAATATCTGACGCTCAAGCAGGCAACTGATCACGAGAAGACCCGCTTGCAAGAGGAAATCGACCGCAAGTCGGCGCAAATTCGCGACCTCGAAGCACAGGCGGATCGTGCTGGTGCTTCGACCGGTGAAGGTGGCTCGACTCCGTCTTCCCCCACAAGCGCCACCAGTTCGAGTGGAATGTCTGCGCGCGAGAGGCAACACATGCGATCTATTCAGCAGAAACTGGAGCAACTCGTCGCTGTTCACCGCCAGTTGCTGCGTAAGTACGCGTCGCTGGAGCTTGAGCTGTCGGAGGCCAAGAAGAAACTGGCGCTGCGGGATGAACGCATCAAGCAGGTCGAAGCGAACAACCGCATTATGGCTGGCAACATGCGGGCACAGGCCGAGAAGCATGTAGAGGAGCTCACACATCTCCGCGACCAGATTGCGGACTTTCGTGGCGCTCAGAGATCGCACTTTGGATAAAGTCTCCATGCTTGGCACACGCGTGCAGTACCGTCGTGTACCAGTACAGATCGGGCGTGATTAAAACTCTTCGTGGTGGCTCTATCTATGGTGGAGACGGCGTTATCCGTCCAATTCGTGGAGGTGGTCGACGTAAGACGCAACTTGGAGAAGCAGCAATGAGCATCGCTGGTGTATCGGGAGTCGCTACGGGCGCTACCGACGCTGGTGTCCCGTCATCGGGCTTCCTGACCCGCTTGTTCGGCAAAACGAGCTAATAATCGATTAAACACTGAATGCCTAATCGTACCTTACTTTGTTTTACATTCCATCAGTTTTCACAGGTGAAACGTGGATAGCTATTATAACTCGTGGCTGGCTGAAAACAACGATGGCATCCGTGTACGACGAGGTGGAGATCGAGGACATGGAGTACGACGCGGAGGAGCAAGTGTACTACTATCCGTGCCCATGCGGCGATCGCTTCTCCATTGACCTGGAGGAGCTCTACGACGGAGAGGACATCGCCACGTGCCCGAGCTGCTCGCTGACCATTCGCGTGGTATTTGAAGAGGAGAACCTGCCAGAACTCGCAGAAGAGGAGTGAGGGAGGAGGCGAAATAATATGCAGCATCGCGTGAGTTAAAGCGACCAAACGCTGATATGATCCGCGACGAATTAGCTTCTATTGTGAAGGTTGGGCAAAAAGGATTGACGACGTCGTAGATTATTAGCGGTGTGGTGAAGTGGAACGGATGCTGAGGGCCAATTCGGGTGAGAAGTTTAGACAAAGGCGCGCCTCTCCGAAGTCATCGTTTTACGTCGTTGCGAGATTTCTAGCTGGTTCTGGAGCTTGAGAACAGTATCAGATCGAAGATGATGGTGCTTCACTTGCGTGGCTTTATTGGTGTTGATGCAGTCTCAGTGATGATGCATGCACCTGTGAACAAGAGAGAGTGTGTGGCCTCTCTCAAGGGCAACGACTCATTGAACGATTTTCCAGTTTTGGTGGTTTCTATCCAGCTCATCTAAAAATTCAGAAAGCTAAAAATTCAGAAAGCTGTTGTGATCAAATCGTCGTTGCGCTGGGGTAAATTGCAGTATTCTTTTCGCCATTTATATTGTCATGAAATTGGACAATAAAGGCTGTTGGCGCAGTGAACGCACAAACTACATGTATACTGTAATTGCATGGATACAGGTACGGTCGTTACAGCTCCCAACGTTTTACGGATATTACTACATACATGTACTGAAGTAGTAATCACCTTTCGCAAGAAATGTACATGTACTTTAAGTAAGACGGGCTCCTTTGAGACGGGCGTGTCGCTCTTAAGTGAGACGGGCTCCTTTGAGACGGGCGTGTCGCTCGATTGCCGGCAGCACACTCTTGCACAGATCTCGTTTGTCGATGTAGTAAGGTAACCTCTCGCTTGAATGGTTCACAGTTTCCTTTTTGCTGGACCAGTATGAAGTTTTTCTCCTCGGTGTTCGCAATATTCCTCCTCGTGGCAAGTGTCCTCGCGATCGACGCAGGAGCCACTGCGCAACCGCCAGATAATAACTGTGGGACGGGTTTCTCCCAAACCGGCGAGCGCACGAACACGAACGACAAACAGGGTGACTCCCTTGTGAAGGGCGAGCTTAGTCATGCGGAGTCAACCAACTCCGATGTCCCGCACCCCGGTCAGAACAACCCTGACCAAAACAACCCCGACCAAAACAATCCCGGTCAGAAAAACACCCCGGATCAAAATGCCACGAGCTCCGATGGATCACAAGAGCAAGCCCCGCCAGTTCTTAATGGCGACTGCATTCTCACCGGAGTCTACATCAACAACACTGATGTGTCAGAATGCCACAGTATCCTTGTCAGGTCTTTGCATGTGCCTGCGGGCTTGACGCTGAATTTGACCCAGTTACAGAATAACACCAGGATCTCGTTCCAAGGTACCACCACGTTTGGAAAGATGGTACGCTTTGTAGCGAAATGTGTAAAATGGCACCATCTAACATCCACCGCTCTATGTTTTACTACTGTAGCTATGGGCTGGGCCACTGGTCGAGCTGCAAGGTAATAATCTTACGGTCACTGGACCCGGAACGCTTGACGGACAAGGTGCATGGTACTGGGCCCAAGCTCGAAACGTTACCAAACCACGTTGGCTTTTCAAGATGCACAAGGTGGTCAATTCCACGGTGTCGGGATTGAACGTACTGAACATGCCTTTTCATGCCTTCGCTGCGCTGTCGAAAGCTGCAGCTACACGACCATCACCGGAGTCACCGTCAACTCCAGCACTGGTGACGGGATCGCGAAGAATACGGATGGATTCGATCTCGACAAAAATGATCACGTTACGATCACCAGGAATCGAATTTTCGGCCAAGATGACTGTCTTGCGATGCAGTCGAGCACGAACACTGTATTCAGCTACAACTTTTGCTGCGGCACACACGGTATCTCTATCGGCTCACTCGGCGGCCCTGAACAGAATGTATCCACCACTGTCGATGGGCTCACGGTTACAGGTAACACCATTGTGAACAGTACCAATGGAATCCGCATCAAGACTATCATCGAACTCAAAGGTCTCGTCACCAACGCAGTGTACACCGACAATGAGCTGTCGAACGTCACGCACGCTATCGTGGTGCACTCGGATTACAACAAGACCAAGGGCGGCTATGCTGGCACACCAACGAGTCTTGTGAAGATCACGAACATCACTATCGACGGTTTGAAGGGTACGTCGGAGAATTTGTACGACATTGTGTCGAATCCGGACGTGGTGTCGAACTGGATATTCAAGAATATCAATGTGGCCCGCATCAAACATCGGAAACTGCACCGGTGAACCTGCTAGCGTTCAGTGTCAAGACGCGAAATAACGTATGCGGAAAAGTCTCAATCTCACACACTTTGTAACTGTGGAGTCAAAGTAAGCTGGCTTATTTCTTACTAAAAATAGTGTGAGCTCTGGGCACTATTAATAGTTTATGAACGCTACATGTATGTTGACAGGAAGTAGATTATGCGCTGGGTGTGCGAAGGTTGTGACTACGCACAGAAGTGAGACAAAGACTGAGATCTATCGTACATTCAGGTTGTAAGGTGTAGCTCGGTCAAAGGAGGGCTCTGAAGCTTTGCCGACTTGCATGAATGATTTTTGCATCGTGATTATAAAGATAAACTAACTCGTATGTGATATAGCCTATGAAGCTCGTCTCTAGACCACCATCGAAGGATCAGGGAGCTACACTTACGATCTTGCCTTATCTAAATGATTGTCCTATTTTATCCGCCTATCGTTCGTTCCAACTAATTATCCGTACTTCCTTTGCACTAGCCGAGCGCCGCCGCTTCGCGGGGGGGGGCTTCTATGCATCTTATTTACCGTGTTACGCCTCCGTTCCGCTGACCACGGGCTCGCAGCACTATTAATACTCGCATCGGACCGCCTCGCGGCAGCAGGTACTTTTTATCCAATGGGAGCCGCCTTGTCTCCGCTCGACAGCCAATGAGAATGCTAAAAAATCTGACCGTTTTGTGTGACGGGCGGACAGACTAGCTACAATTGATAGTTAAGACTACCGTCTTACCCCGCATATAAGGCATAGGTGCTGTAAATGAATACAACGCTGCTTGTGTGTTATATTCGTTTAGAAAGCCTATGTGTTGTACAACGAACAAATTGTTTGACTTTGAAGAAGCAAGTCTGTGGGTCCTGGAATATGGCTTGGTCGTTTAGGCTTGACCCTCCTACGCGATCGGCGTGGGTTCAAACCGCCACGCTGTGCTTCTTGCTAAGAGCAGCAAAGCCGTGACCTTTCACGCCTATCCGATAGTCTGCTAGAACAGCGAGTTTCTCGTGGATACTATAGCTACGTCGCTCAGCACTCATGGCTGTGTAACTTATAAAATAAGAGAATTAAAGCCAAGTAACAGCAGCACCGACAAGTTTGTTCAGAAGGGTGGTTGGTTGGGAGCTCTCAAGAATATTTATTGGCTGGTACAGCCTTGTGTTTTACACATGTGTTCTAATTAGGTAGGTGGTCAAATTGAGGTTTAAGCTAGATGTCGAGCGAATCCCGTATTTATTTAGAACACATATGCCTTATATGCGGGGTAAGACGGTAGCCGTTCGCCGCCGCTACGCGGCGGGGTGGCATGAGATGAGATGGCCGTAGCTTTATATACTTCAGCGTATCGCGTGCGAGCCTGTACTTCCCGATTGCGTATGCCTATATCCAGCTCAGTACGTCGTGATTTCGTATGCTTAAACCACTTATCATTCCGTTGTCTGACGTGGCCCCGCACGATATTGTGGGTTCGCAGACTACAGTTGCTCCGTACTACAGATTGGATTTCGTGTTCTTTCGTGACCCGTGCTCTTCCGTATTCTTCTGACTCTGTGGGTCCTGCTAACCCGTGGATCACGATGTTTAGTGGTTATGCGCGTAGCCTTTTTGGTTTCACATGCTTCCGTAATATGGCTCGCTTTCGTGGCTGCTAGCTTCTCCGTGTTTAAAAACGTTTCCGTGGGCCTCACACGTTTCGTGGTCCATTAATCTTCCATGACTAGTGGCGTCCCACCACTGGTACCCTCGCCGATGGTGCTCTTCCGTGATTTTGGTACCCATCCCCTAGTTGTGTAATACCGTCGCCCGTGTATCGTGCTCTCCTGGTGTAGCTCCATCGACAGCGTTTTCGCGCCATCTATTGAGGGTTGCTGGTCTTGGTACTGTGTATCAGCTGTACCCATTAACCGGTCAGCCTGAACCGGTCCCATACAATCCCGCTGTGATTATGGTACGTTGTTTATGCAACCCATAATGATGAAAGTAGAATGATTGGACGAGTACATAATGATTGGATGACCTAGGTAGTGAGGACAGTGCAAGCCCGGATCAATCAATCACTTTCGAATCCTTCTTCTCCGCTCAAGTGTCTTCACTCTGGTCTCCGCACCAAGAGCAGAAGTCACTCCGTTCAACCCCAAGCTTCGTTCCAACACCTCTACACCGTTAACAGTTTATGAGCCCAAGGACCATGTCTTCCGCCCATGACACCTCGATCAAGGTCACCACTGACAAGTTCATCGATGACAACTACGCGACGTGGAACCGCTACATGCGTGGCGTGTTTCTGACCAAGTCGGTATGGCACGTTGTAAGCCGGGAAACGACTCTGAGCTTCACGGATATCCGGACCAAGGACGACTACGTCAAGGCGAGCAACGTTGCGTTCGGACTGATGTTGCTCCACATGAACGCGGACTTCCATCACGGGGTTGATGACTGCGAGGAAGCGTGGGGCGCGTGGACGCGCTTGAAGACGCTGTATGATGGGTCGCAGAAGGCTGGTCGCATCTACCCGAAGCGCCCACTCTTCAGCATGGAGATGGCGGAAGGCGGCAATGTCTTGCATCATTGCAACGAGGTCCTCAACATCAGCGCCAAGCTCAGCCGCATCGGCGCCAAGCTCAGCCGCATCGGCGCCAAGATGGAGGACGAGGACGTGGCGATCTGCTTGCTGCGAAGTCTTCCCAAGCGTTACGAGATCGTCGTGTTCAATCTGGAGATAAGCAACGCAGAGCCGCGGTCGCAAGACGTTGTGAAAGTGCTCGCAAACGAGCACATCAAGCGACAAGGTGAGAAGACGGCGACGGTGAAGACTGAAAGCGCGGCCAAAGCGTTAAACACCGACCGAGAGTCTCGTCAATGCACGTACTACAGGAAATTGGGGCACATGATTGACAAGAGCTGGACCAAGAAGGATGAGGTTCGAGGTGCTCGACGCGTCGGCAACGGCCGTGGACGCGGAGCTAACAACATCCAGTGGCAAAACGACAGCAACGACGACTACGACTACGATCGAGTAGCGTTCGCGGTTTCCCTGGAATGTGGAGTTTCGACGAACAAGAATGTGTCTGGATTGTGGGCGGTCGATAGTGGTGCCACGCACCACTTCTGTAACGACAAGTTCAAGCTCGCCAATCTGTTCTAGCGCAATGAAGGCGAGCTATCGATGGCCGACGGGAACAAGGCAGCTATCAAGGGTGTGTAGACCGTGGAAAGAGTGGTTCTGCCCAACGGCGCCGAGCGGGAGATCAAGATCAAGAACGCACTTTATGTGCCTAGCATGAGCAAGAATCTGCTTTCGGTACCGCACATCAACGAGAACGGAAAGCTTCAAGTGGTGTTCAATGACACCGACATCTCACGCAGGGACTTGATTCAAGTGGTGGCATCGGTGGAGCTCGTAGATGGACTCAACTGGCTTCGCACGCCTCTTCGATCAGCAAATGCGGCGACAACTGGAAGGACGGTCAACCTGCATATGCGTATGGGTCACGCTTCAGTCGAGGTGCTTCGCAAGATGCTTGACAGCAAGATGATCAAGGACGCGAAGGCACCTTCCAAGCCTAGTGGTCCAAGTCTGTGTCACGGCTGCCAGCAAGGCAAGATGGTCCAATAATTATTCCCTAGCAACCGTGACAAGCGTCGCTACGACACCTTCGAGCTGCTTCACTTCGACATTTGCGGACCCATGGAGAAAACCTCGCTTGGTGGCAGCGAGTATTTGCTACTTATCGTGGACGAAGCCAGCGGATGCATGAAGGGGTTCTGTCTGCGTGCCAATTTAGAAAGCGAAGACTGCATCAAGACGTACATCACGAAGGTGCAGAAGCAGTTTGGCAAGAAGGTCAAGTTCGTGCGACATTACGGAGCTCGTGCGTTTGCGACACACTCGTTCAAAGATTTCAACGAAGCCGAAGGCATCGAGCAACAAACCACGACTCCGTACGCGCACCAGACTAACGGCACGGCAGAGCGGGCCATCCGCACCATCGTTACGATCGGCCGCAGCATGCTGCATCATGCCAAGCTGGACAAGTGTTTCTGAGGTGAAGCGGCGATGACGGTCATCTACGTAAAACCGCCTGCCATCAACTAAGATCGAGTGCAAGACTCCGTTCGAGATTGTGTACAAGTTCGCGCCGAGTGTGAAACACATGCGCGTCTTCAGTTGTCGCGCTTTCAAATTAACTCCGAAGGAGAAACGGCTCAAGTTGGATACGAAGGCTCGCGCCGGATTGTTCCTGGGCTACGAAGAAGTATCCAAGGCGTATCGACTTGATGACAACGAGGCGGGGCAGGTGGTTACCAGTCGCGATGTCAACTTCGATAAATCGATCTTTGGACTTTCAGCGCCAATTTCCGATGAAGATGTCGACGACCTGGACTTCGACTCTCTCGATATCGACAATGACGGTTTGCGCCAGACGGAGCACAGGCAGGCGGGGAAGCGCAAGAGCCGCCCCAGTGACGAAGATGAATCTACCACAAGACCGCGAACTATGCGTCATCGACCCGGACTGGAAGAAGCAAGTGCGCCGACCAATTCATTTTTGCGTCGATCAGACGCAAACGAAGAAGAAAAAGCTGGAGATCAAGATGAAGAATCGAATCCCCCCGTGTTTTGGTGGGCAAGTGCTAACGCAGTCGAAGCTGCGGTGGACCTGTCGGAGCCGGCGACTTTCCAAGAGGCGGTGAACGGCCCCGATAAGTGCACTGGCGCAAGGCAATTCGTGCTGAGCTCAAGTCGATGCGACTTCGAGGAGTGTTCCGTGCTGCTAAGCTGCCGAACGGACAAGGTACCAAGTGGGTGTTCAAGATCAAGCGCAAAGCGGACGGATCGAACAAGGCACGCCTCGTGGCCAAGAACTTCAAGCAAAAGTACGGCATCGACTACACTGAGAAGTTCTCGCCGGTTGTCAAGTGCGTGACGTTGCGCATGATGATCGCTTTGGCCAAGTACTTTGGCTGGCCAACTAGGCCAACTAGACGTGGTGACGGCATTTCTGTACGGCGTGATGAAGGAGATCGTGTTTTGCGTGGTTCCCGAAGGTGTCGAGCTCGACGGTGACATCGACTGCCTGGAATTGGTGAAGATTATTTACGGTCTAAAACAAGCTTCGCGCGTGTGGAACGAGACCTTCGACGAGTTCGTATACTATATCGGCTTTCGAATTTCGGCCTTTGACCCGTGCCTCTACATCAAAGTTGTTGATGGCCACTGTGTGCTCATACTGGTCTACGTCGACGATGTCCTGGTCACCGGAAGGTCACCCGAGCAGATCTCACGCGCGAAGGGCGACCTCAAGACACGCTTCGAAATGACTGACAGCGGCAAGTGTGTGTTCGTCCTTGGGATCGAGGCTTAGACGGCAGCGTGATGATGAGCCAACGGCGTTATGTGATGACATCCTGAAGCGCTTTGATATGGACGAGTGCAAGGCTGTGGTGAGCCCGGTGGATATTAGCACTCGACTAGCTCCAAGCGACGCGGCGACCAAGGTACAAGCTCCGTTTCGCGAATCAGTTAGTGCACTAATGCACCTGATGACCGCGACGCGTCCAGATATGGCATATGTGGTGGGCTATGTGCTGCGCTTCATGGAGAATACCCAATAAGAACACTGGGTTGCGGTCAAGCGCATCTTTCGCTACCTGCAAGGCACCAAGACGCATGAAATCTGCTACAAGCCGGGTGACAACATCGATTTTTGCGGATACTCTGACGCAGACTGGGCTGGTGGCCTCACGGACCGCAAGTCGACTTCCGGCTACACGTTCATGCTGACGGGTGCGCCAGTGAGCTGGGGCAGCAAGAAGCAATCAAGTGTCTTGCTGTCTACGAGCGAAGCAGAGTACATAGAGCTCAGTCTAGCAATTCAAGAAGGCAAGTGGATTCATTGCCTGCTGTGCGAGATCTTAGCAGCTGCCAATGAGACTGGACCCGACCTCAAGATCCAAGAAGACAACCAGTCGTGCATCAAGATGACGAAGAACCTTGTGAACCACGGCCGCGACAAGCACATTGACCTCAAGTACCATCACATCCGCGATGAAGTCAAACGTGGTGAAGTCAAGCTCGAGTATTGCGAGACTTCTGTGATGCTGGCTGACACCATGACGAAGGCGCTCCCAGGGCCTCGTCACATGGACCTAACAGCTGCTCTCGGCATCCACGCGTGTTCGCATTGAGGGGCGTATTGAAGGTTACTTGTCTTGGTACTGTGTACCAGCTGTACCCATTAGCCGGTCAACCTGAACCGGTCCAATACAATCCCGCTGTGATTATGGTACGTTGCTTATGCCACCCATAATTGGACGAATAGGATGATTGGAAGGTAGTGAGGACAGTGTAAGCCCCGATAAATCAATCACTTGCGAATCCTTCTTCTTCTTCCGCTCAAGTGTCTTCACTCCGGTCTCCGCACCAAGTGCAGAAGTCACTCCGTTCAGCCCCAAGCTTCGTTTCAGCACCTCTACACCGTTAACAATATCGTGTCACCACGATGTAGTTCTGCTGTCAATGCTATCGTGATCGCGGTGTGTTTATGCGCTGATCGTGTTTTCGTATTCTACGGTGGTATCGTGCTCCGCGGTGTGCAATCGTGGTATCCCGAAGCGTTCCCCCGTGATTTCGTGGCTGGTTTGCCGTCCGTGCAAGCGTGTTCCAATGTACTAACGTCATCTGTGGCTCCGTGATCTCAGGTTCTACACTTGTATCGTGCTCCGGTGATCAGTGATTTCCCTCTATAGCTCCAGTGACTGTGTGTTCTATCATGTTTTAGTGGTTTGTCCACCGTCCATGCTATTGTGCTATCTTGTGGTGTCGCGGTTGATCTGTTGTCCGTTATATCGTGAGCTACAGTGGTATCGTGCTCTATGACTCGATCAGCTCCGGTTCTACCCTAATATCGTGCTCCAGTGTTTGGTGGTAATCTCTCGTTTATGGTCTCCCGCGGGTTCATGTTTGGTCCGTTGCCTGTGCTCCATGTATCATGGCTAATGGAGGATGTTTTCGTGCACTCTACGTATTCTACCGTGGTTTCGAACGTGCGTGCTCTTCTGTGGATTATGTTTTTCAGCATGTGGAGTGTCATTATTTCAGCTCTCATCCGCTTCCGTAATGTTGTGTCCTTCTGTGTTTTTCACGACTGCGTGATCTTACGTGGTTTGGGGTTCTCATGAAATTTGTGGCCTACACTGGCTCGGTCCTCTTTCATCGTCCGTGGTCTTCCGTATTTCATGTTGCTACTTATATCATATCATGTACAAAGTCTGGCTCGGTGTTCTTCCTCCTTTCGTGTTTTTGCTTAATCACGTGCCTCCGCGCTAATTCAATCGCAAACCCTGTTTCCAGTGCGTTTGATGTACACAACATATCGTGCTCAAAAGGGCGCGCATGCTCTTAGGGTCGCACACTACGCGCGCAAAAACAAAGGAAGACGATTTTTCCCCCGGCGGCTGAGTGGCGTGTGAGGTTGTGTGGTGTCTGACGGTAGGTCCCACTGGGAAGCCACTATAGTTACACTTTTAAAGTTTCTAGTAGTAATAAAACTATGCGTATAAACTAGCGCTGGTATAATAATTATGTGTAATACTACTACAAAAGATTGCAAGCAAATATATGTAACAGTTGGCGGGACCCCGGGGTCCGGATGGAACCCGGGGCTCTCATTAATAACAGGTATAAAATGTACTAATTTTTGTTTTGGCTGCTGATGTCTATAATAGAGCTCTTGTTAGATTGAAGGTACATCTTGGCCTACATATTTAAAGTCGAGACGCTGCCCCACTGTCAGCGTTTTCGGGGTCTTTGGAGATGCCTCGACAGTGAAGCCCAGTGGCTCACAGCAATACCTGATGCATTACTGTCTAATATGACAGCTAGATGCTCTTTCATGGGATGCTGGACAAGCTAAAATTTGAAAACGGAAGTCGCGAAATGATACTTTATAGATTATGTACATGCCCATTATAAAATAAATCATTTTAGATACCGGCATAATTTTTTGGGGGACCCCGAGGTCCCGCCAGCTATTTGATACGTTGGATGTTTTAAATAGTACTAGGCAAAAAATCTTGTAAGTAAAACTATTATTAAATTACAACGAAGCTTAAATTATCATATGTTTAGCAGTAAGCACTAAAGGGACCATTCAGACGAGATATGAGTCTCCAGGGACCATCCTTTTTATTAACAGCTGCCAAGACCATCTAGTAGTTTGTGACATCGGCACCGCCTACAAATACTGACTAACGCGCACACAGGAAGCGCCCTTTGCGTCTCGTGATGCTCTGGGGCTGAAGATGGGGGAAAATGAAATTTGAACGGCTTTTAAGTATGATGTGTAGACCACATAACGTGTGTACACCACATAATGCCGGTTTTAGCCAATGGGGACCGCGTTCACTGTGTCCGGCAGCTTTTAGCCAATCGATGCAGCCTTCGCTCCGCTCGGCAGCCAGTAGAGCGCGCGAATTAGCGTTCCCCTTTCTTATCCTCGGACGGACTGACAAATACACGTCAGACTCCAATAGGGAGGGGGGGGGGGTAGATACAGCAGCTTCAACATATATTGAAGAATTCAACCGACGGCTCCTAACATGATATGTCAGGCCGTCGGTTGTGTAAAATATTAGTAAGTTGAGTATTAGACGAAATCTCCGTTCGAACCATCGGTGTGACTTTACTAGTTTTAAATCAAATTCGGTCGTGAAAACGACCAAATACGATTGGATGCTTTTGCCACGAGTAGGAACAATGGTGACCCTCGTGAGTACGGTGTGATCCGTCTTCCTTGCTCGACGAGGTACGAGAGACGCCACTAAAAGGTGATGGGCTCTGAGAGCAGTCGCGGGCTGGAGCGACTGAGCACGAGGGCTATACTGAGTGCTTGTATTGATTTGGGAGCAGCCCCCCAACGTGCTCTCCTAAGCTGTGATATCGAAGCCAAGGACCTGATACCCAGTGGAACGACGACGACGGGCGGGAAGAATGCCACGTCGGGGCGCAGTACAGTGCTGAGTTGTCTAAGGTGAGTAGGGGTGTCGGGACTATGTCGAAGGCGGTCGTGCCGCGGATGCTGGTAATACTGCAAAGGTCGGTAAGGAGGGTAAGGTTAGTGGAAAGGATCAGTCGTGAATTTGACCGGTACATAACAAGCTGAGTCTTTTTATTAGATTTTGGCTTGTTAACTACTATTACTACCGACTACTAAGCATCGCGCCAAGGCGTCTGATTACACTTCGCTGCAGTCCTGCCCAAACAGGGACGACTCGCGACACGTGGTGGAGAAGCAGGGTACCGCTTCGTAGTGAGACCGCTAAGCTCGAGGAACGCTCTGAAGAGTCGATACGGCTGGGAGACTTTGCTGTCACGCCGGGAGCCAAGCCCACGAATAAGGGAAGTTTAAGCGGAAGGGTGGGTTCCCGAGGGCGCCGATTGTTGTAGCAATCTTCCATCTCGAAGGACGTGACTTGTGGATTAGTGTTTGTAGAGGAAGCACTGAAGCGGAGAGCATACTGTCATTGTTGGGGAACCGTCGTGGGCTCGGTATATTTTGTACGGTTGTCGATTTGGTCAAGGGTTCGTGGAGAACTGAAACGGTAGTTGGTGATTCGATTGGCAATCGGAGATGGATTTCTACGGAGAAGAGGGAAGTGAAACAGAAGAAGGACGCTACGAAGGTGATAGTGGCGACGGAGAAAGAGAAGAGGGACCGACCTCTGAACAGACCGAGAGGCTGTATGACTGGCTACTCGCGGAAAAGCGAGCGGAAGTGGTTCACGTCGAGATTGATTGTCTGGAGAAGGCCGCGAGGGAGTGCGCTGAGGTAAGACAAGCGGGTGCAGACATAGAAGACACGATTATAGGGCAGGGACAGTCTGCCTTTGGTACGTTTGGGAGAGCGGGGCAGTCCGAGGTAATGTGAAAGCTTCTGGCCGTCTGGATGTAAGAATCTAAGGACGCTGCTGAGGAGACGGCTGCAGAGCCTGTGTGGAGTAAGGCGACTTTCAAGACGAACGTCAAGACGAAGCCCGACATCAAGAAGGAGTATGGTGAAGGCATGTGCGTCCTTGCCACGTATGGGGGAGATCCGCCGGGTTGCGGTGGTGGTGCCAAGGACAGTCTTACGTGGATAAGTACGGCTATGGAGCCACGACACACGACTACTACTTTGGCAGTCGACAATAGGACGAAGATGGAGCCTACCCCGCAAAGAAGTCCGAGTGGGTTTTACACCTCAATACACTGGTCCGGAGCTGCGTCGGTCGGACCCTGCGTTCGGTTGGAAGTGCTCCTAAAACAAAGAGCCTGGGGCAGCAGGAGACTACTGTGGCGTAGTGCTTTCTCCAGCGTTGACGATAATCATCCGTCAACAAAGATGCGGCACTGTCAAGATGCTCAAGCGACGAACACTTGGCCACGTGATGTACTGTGACTACAAGGTGCAAGAGACTCGACAGTGTCACTTCCGAACACTCAGCGGATACCGGATACGGTCCAGATGTCACTCAATCCAGGCTGTCCTTATTATTAATAAGGGACTGACCGGATTCGCATTCAGCAGCCAAGATCTGACCATCTACGGTACGAACCCTCGGTGGCGGTTGGAATGAGTTCGCGGAGGACTACGCGACACTTTTAAGGCACGGTCACCGTCTGGGAAAGAGCACGAGCTGTTGAAGAGGCGCATGCGACGCTGCAGACGACGCTTGACGTACAAGAAGATCCATAACGGAATATAGCTCACTTGATATATGTAAACTTAATTTGGATTTTCATTAGTAGGCCCGATAGAACAGACATAAATACAGAACCGAATTTCCACTCAAGCACACAGAGCGACGTCCGCAAGGTAAGCGTCTGGTCAAGCTTGTTTGAGTGTGTTATGCCTGTCGGTGAACTCGAAGCTCTGTAGCGAGGTTTGCCCGGCAAGGCCAAGAGACTGTGTGTGTATTGGCCGATTACTATCGGGGGGTTTTACGTGACGGCTTATTGTTGCCTATTTGCACGACTGGAAGTGCTTGTATTGCATCCCTTTTATTCTTCCGACCGCTCGGTGCCGTGTTTGGTCCCCTTCCGCTGTTGGGACCACGAGGATTCAAAACACCTGCTGGATTTGCTCGTGCTAGTAGCGTGCTCTTAAATTTACTGGTTGGCCTATGTAAGTAGTTTACAAGGTCCAGTCTGTCCCGGTGCAAGGGCAGAACGGGGGTCTTCATGTCCGCCCGAACGATCGTTTACTATCTTAGCAGACGTATTGTTGTGGGAGCTTCCAAACTACATTTGTAGCTAAAGCTCACGTGGGATTTCCAAAACAACAGCTGGTGCCGCGACCTGAGAACAGAGTGTGACCATTGTGAACTGTTTTTTTCGGCCTTCCCGTTTACGAGCTACCAAGAGAAGAAGAACAAGGAAACCAAAAAATGGCGAAAGGACAATCGACGGTACCACCTACTCCTGCCAAGTCTGGCGAAGCACGCAACGAGAGTTCGAGTCCGGGCATGACGGCTGTACGCCTTGCATCTGCCACATAGCTTTCCGTTAGCTTTCAAGACAAGGCGGCCGTCGATCCTGACGCCCATGATTTATGACGATTACAAAGACAAGAACCATGTTGTCGCGCCCGGCTCTGGTGGTCGCAGGGCGACCAGGTCCCTTTTCGAGGAACATTGCCGACGAGCAGGATCCTGCGGGACCAGATCCGGACTATGAAGACTATTATGATGGGACCTCTAACCCTCGGTGGCGGGCGCAAAGCGATCAGCGCTGCTGAGCGCACCTCGCCCATCTATCAGCGGTGATACACAAGCCACCAAACGCGGTTTTGACCGCGTGCAGGGTCTGATATAGACTGATGCGTGGATGCAACTGTTTAAGCCCATTCTCAAGAGACAAGCCGACAGACCCGATCTTGCACAAGAGCTCCAGTATCCGGTAAGCTCGATTACGACTAGCCAAGTTGCTTCAAAATTGACGTCCTCATGAGGCCGGAGCCTCTCACCAGAAATAGAAGAAAAGGTTTCGGAAGGTCTTTAGAGCTGTTCGCATTAACGCTGGGAAGCCACCTGTGAGCCGACCGACGGTTCTTGATGAAGACCCGTCCACGATTCCGCTGCCGCAGACACCCCAACGACTCAACCTTACTCCTCCGACCAAGCGTGGAGCTGACCGTGGTGCCTTTGGCACTACCGGGGCTTCACAGTACTCTCAAGACTCGCACATGGTTACGCCACGTTCGGAGAGCCGTATGCGACGTATGTACGCTGATGGCGAGTGTTCATTCGGTCGCCGGGGTGGCGCACGAGCGTCCAAAAGGGGTGCCGGACGTCGTCAGGCTGACAGCCATGATTCAGCAAGTGACGATGTCATTTTGGTGCGTACACTCGAAGAAGAAGACCCTCAAGCCGAGTTGATGCGTCAGATGAACGAATGGCAGCGCTGAACGGCACTGCCGCGACACCGAGGCTTGAAGGGAATTTGCTCCGATCATCGGATCGCATCAAGCCGTTCTCTGGCTCTCGCAATAAGAGCGAGAATTGTATACAGTGGCTCCGTGCAGTCGTCTACGAAATGACTGGAACGCACACCGGCGTTGAGAAATGGCTCACCCCATTCGAGATAAGCCTTCGTGACGGAGTTATCCATTGGTTCCGTTAACTTTCGAAGAAGACGAAGCGTAAGCGGAAGCCGTTGAGTGACGCGTTCATTTGCTACTACTGCTCGCAGCTTAAGAGGACGGTCTACCCCACTACGACTCCGCGAAGCGCGTGCGTAATGAACATCTGTGCGACTAAATAAACAGGCTTCGCGTCTACGCTCGGAAAGCCTGTCTGCACTTCGACAAGAGCGGTCGCGACGCAAAAGAGCACGCACATTAACGTGCGGTGACGACAAGTTGGCGGAGAGTCTCCACCACACTCGAGGCACCGACATTCTTGAGCTCGAAGAGATCGTTGAAGACGCTCTCAAGGGCAAGGAACGTATGACTAAGTGTGACGGTGAGTCCCTGCACTATAAGAGCGTGATTCCCGACGCGATGACGCTTACGATCGCCACAACCGACGTGATCGATGTGAACGCGAACCTTACCGCCGCCGTGACAACTATCGCAATAAACCGAGAGTGACGCTCATTGAAGTCTCGGTGGATGATCTACAAGCTGAATTTGAAGGTCGTGAAGCTGTTCTAGGGGGTATTGGCTTTTCAATTGAAAATCAAAACACCTACGACGATGATCAAGACAAGTATGACAACTATCAGTCCGATAATATGAATGACGGCTGTTCATTGGTCGAAAATGACCGACTTCTCACCGCGGCTTATGAAAATGAGCGCCGTGCAGCTCCTGAAGGCACGTAGCACGGAGGTGCTTGAGCTCTTCGAGCTGAGTAATGCGGAGTGAGCTGTTGGAGAGAAGTGCATTCCATGATCCGCAGGGATCAGTGAAGCTTAGGTGAGTCGCCGCCCTTGACATCGAGTGCTATGCGTGCCAGTGCACGGTCGGAGATACGGAGATGGGGTACGCAAGTGAGGTCAAGATCTTTAGTGTGTTTGAGCAGGTGGGTGATGCCGGTGTGTCAGTCTTCGTCAATGTCAAACTTGCTCGTGGTGCGTGCGATAACCCTCTCGTAACGCTTGGAGTCACGGTTCAGCAGAACAAACAAGTCTTCGGGGGCGTCTTGCCGAGATTTGGCCGACGTTGAGTGCTTGGCTGCTTTACCACCGAGCCAGAGTAGCGGCGAGAAGCCCGTAGTAGCCGAGCTCCTCGATGTTGAGACTGAGGAAGGAGAAACGGTCCTGCTGAGTGCTACTCTTCTGTTTACGACGAGCGCCTGCGTGTTTGGTAGACATATGTAGAGCACAGGCGAGATACGTCGGGCGCGAACGCATCTAAACACGGTGATGGGCGAGGTGAAGCTTGGGAAACTTGGGCGGAGGGTACCATAATCGCTGACTGCGCCACGGGTACGAACGGACCTTTGCCTTGTTCGTCGGCTAGCTTGATGGTACGCGAAAGGTCGCGCTGAATGCGCTCGTCCGTCCCACGGACGAGATAGAAGTCAAATTTGGGTTTGACGAGACGTTGCCCTTTGGCAGCCTTCTTGGCGGAACCACGGACGGAGGGAGTGCGCGACGAAATTACTGGCGTAAGGAGCATGGATGACTGTCGTGAGGTCGAACAGAGCAGGGAGGAGAAGCACGGTCTCGGTCAGCAGGACGGGTCGGTCTTCGAGTCGCATAACAGCGACACCGTCGAGAGGCTCGATCTCGATTAAGGCTCTGTTCGAGAGGATGATCTGATGGAACGGAGAGTAGAGCTCGAGTTGGGCGGTGAAGCGGATATCATTTTCGGAGGTACGGCTGGAGTCTCTGAAGCGGGCTCGGAGACGGTCTGCCATCGTGCCTAGGGCACGTGTGGTCTTCTTGGGTATTGCTGCATCGGCTGTGAGTCTCTCGAGGAACGAGCCCAGAGGGAACTTTCTGGAAACAAAGTAACGCAGACACAACGAGCTCAAAAATACCTGTCAGGAAAAGAAAGGATACTTGTCTATTGTGGCTGTTAGTGGCTAATCTCAGCCTGTGAAAGGTGGAGACCACCTCACAAACGCTGAATAAAGGAACTGTTGTCAGATACATTGAAGCTTATGGGTGCGATGACAAAAACGCGACTGCGATGCTGGTAAGACTGCAAAGGTTGGTAGGGAGGGTAAGGTTAGTGGAAAGATCAGTCGTGAATTTGCCCGGTACTGAACAAGTTGAGGCTTTTTATTAGATTTTGGCTTGTTAAACTACTATTACTACCGACGCGGTACTTCAGTTTGTGCTACTTAAAATAGAAAAACGCACCTTCCGTATTCCTTACGGTATGTGATGGACGTTCGCCATCATTAAAGATACCTGCGTAGAAGAAAATTGTCGCAAAGCACGACGACACGAAATTTAATTCAATTTGATTGGCTGCTGGATTTTTTTAATTAAGAAAATTGAGACTACATCGTTCACTCTTATTAGTCATGCCATGACTAATAGTGGTGTTGAGGTGGGAGCACAATTTTTTCTGAAATTAAGCTGCCTGGTACTTAATCAATACAGGCACGACGTTTTAGCGGATTAAAAAGGTTATTCGTTCTTATACGTTCCTTTCAACATCTCTCTGATTGGTCAGAAATCTGCGAATAATGACCGCCCGTCTTGTAGAGACACCGAGATCGACAGCCCACACGATGAGTGACGCCCCTGTCCGCGACCCGCGCGAGCCGCGCTTCCCCGTGATCGTCAAGCACCCGACCTTCGACGACGTCAAGGCCAACTTTGACGCAGGTGACTACACGCGGTGGCTGGGCATCAGCGCCTTCTCCTTCCCTGCTGGCTACGTGTTCGGTGCGTGCAGTGGTCTCTGCAAAACACGAAATAGTGGATAATGACGCTAACTGTCTGCGCTTCATGGACTCTGTGCAGGAGTGAAGCTGCACCGCCACGTGGCTGTTCCGTCTATGGTGGTCACGGGCGTGCTGGGCTCGCTTGGAGGCTTCCTGTGGGCCTTCCAGAACTCGTCCTTCCGTCTGCAGGGATACAAGGCCAACCCGGTCGAGGTGCAGCAATACATCACCAGCAAGCAGAAGTAGGCGTTCTTCAAGGCAATAACAGTTGGGCTCCTATAAACAGCAACACTTCTTCTCAGTTGAAGTTGAGTTGCTCAAACTACTGTAAGCAGCGATATACACGCTCACCGAGCAATAAAAATAAAGGACACGAGTGCTTAGTCATTGTTGCTGGGAGACTTATGCCTGCTATATATTAAGAACTAACTTGAAGTCGAAGTACAGCGAAGCAGTCAAATATGCCGTGAAAAAGCAGTATCGCCAGAATCGCTCCTTATCCTATGACGCGTTTCGACAAAGTTACCACTATAAACTTAGACCAAAGATATGAAACATTCGTGTCAGCGGGCGGTGCAAGGAGACATATCTAAGAACAATGGCAACGCGAACGAGACAGCTCATCGTTGACCCGCGCACGGGCAAAATGGTGGACGAGTACAAGGAGGATCTAATGGCTGTGGCGCTGTTTGACCAGAATATCACCACGAGGCCTGAGGACTATAAATTCCGCTTTGTTCAACGATCCGAATTCACTGTGTGCGTGTATCAAATGATCGATTTGAAGTCTCTCTCGTCCTTGGGCTGAGAGATTTGGTGTGTTTTTGTCACCAGGGCCAAGATCAACCTGCTTTTTGAATGCAATGCAGCGCTTCTCAAGGACCCGTTCGGAAGTATGCCTCCCCATGCTTCTTATCACTCTAAAACTATTAATTAAGCCATTCGCCTGTGTAGACGTGATATGGCCGAAGGACTGGATGACACAGGTACTTCCACCCAACGGGACCGACCGATGGTACTACATCATCCACGAACCCGTGGAGCCAATACCGCAAGATGATCTCCATGACCCGCTGTACACTGGTGGTGCCCTCCTGGTCCTTGCTTTCGTGCCAGCTCAGTGTGAATCGATAGATATTAGAACGTGGCTGTTGTTCGGTATCACTCAGGAGTTTCAGCCGTTGCTTCGACTAAAGCCACTAGTGGCAACTTCACAGCAGAAGCTGAAAGTGCTGAAGGAGAAAATCAAGGCACTGCCGGTCATGGACATTGCTGGAAGTCAGCAAGAACAGATAGAAACCCGCAAAAACCTGGCAAATGCTATGAATGACCAAGCTACAGAACTCACGAATGAAATCAAGGAGTTAGAGCGTCGGCGTAAGCGCATGACGAAGCTAATTGTGACGGAACCCGTAACATTTTCTGAAGTTCCACGAGATGCTGAGTTGCCATCGACTAGTATCAAAAACGAAGTAGAGACGAAAACTTGGGCGGCAACTTTTACGAGTCCACGCGGACGAGACCTTGCGTCCCTCGCACTGAATAAAAACGACTGGAACTACGTTTGCCTCGTCCAGACACGACCTCAACCCCGGGCATTCTTCGAAGACGACCAACTATCAAACCAAACGATCGACCCTGATGACCTCTTAAAGGAAATCAACATGCGAGCAGTGAAACTTCGTCGAATACGTCACGGAGAGGGTGAGTTGATGGTGCCTACGGCTGCAGCATTGGCTGCTGATGAAGATAAAGTACCGTTAGATCCGATTGACAAGCACTTTCACTTTTCTTCTATCGGAGGTGTCTATTCCGGGGCGTTTCGACTTGGTCAGAAACACGGCCAAGGCCAGGAGTACACGAATGCTGGCGTGTATACTGGCCACTTCAGTGGCAACACCAGCTGTGGAAACGGTAAGCTTGTGTATGGTAAGGGAACAACTTGTGAAGGCACTTTTGATCGTCCACAACGTCGCTACGTATACAGCGACAAGTTACGAGGTCGCGCATACGGAAATTCGCTACTGAATGGAGATGATTATCGCGATGGAGCGGAAAGCGGTGAGATGCACGTAAAATTTCCTGACGGCGCTACCTACGACGGCGAAATGAAAGACGGTGTCATTTCCGGGCCAGGACGATACGTCAGCTCTACCGGAATGATCGATGAAGGCCTGTTTGTAAATGGAGTTCTTCACGGCCCAGCGTGCACGCGAACATTTCCAGACGGTTCGTTCGTTGAAGGGACATTTGTCGAAGGTCAACCTCATGGACGTGGCCGACAGCGTGATCGTCATGGAGACAAGTATGAAGGTTTCTTTGATGGTGGTGCTCGGCACGGACGTGGTACAACTCGGTTTGAAGGTGGGCGATCTAAGCACGTAGGGTTTTGGCATGAAGATACAATGGATGGTCGAGGAGACTTCTACTACCGTCTTTATGACAAGTTTGCTGACGATGAACCGACTGGCGATACTGGAGTGAACAAGGAAAAGTGGGATTTTTGGTACGAAGGAGAATTCATGCAGAATGAAACACGCTCAAGACATCGCCATGAAGACCTCCGTGACATCTCAGAGCAGCAGCATCAAGACAAAAGCTTGGACCGCCATCTGCCGTTTACAACGAGCGGTAAAAGCTTTGAGAAGATGCCGTTTCTCGCGGCAGTGCTACCCACACAACTCGATAAACTCCGACGCCGCAAAGTGATCAACGAGAAACGACGCACAGGACGAGAACGCTCGTATCTTCAGCAATGTGAGCTGGAAAACATCACAATGTATTACTCGCTTTTAGATGACTTTTACGAGGAATGGACGAAACGCAAACGCAAAGAACACGGAGACAATCTTCTCGACGGCGATGAACTACGTCGTGTACAAGAAGAGCGGGAGGCCTTACGAATATTTCAAGAGCAACGTGCACGGTTCCGAAAGGAAAAATACGATTTGTCATCCAGGAAAACATCGCTCGTGAAATTTGAGGAGTATCTTGATCGCGTGACGTTGACTGAACGTGTAAAGCTGAAGCGAGCCGAAGCTGCAGACTGGGTTGACATGAACCCAACGAACAAATGACAACAAAACAACTACTTCACGTCTTGTAAGACGTCTTTCTGTCGGCTTCACTGAAATTTACTGAAACAATACAAAAAATGCTTTTTCAGAGAAAAGTGGGTACATTATGTAAAAGTGGTGTTCATCGTAGCAAGTTTTGATAATACCCGAGCTGACGTCGGCATGTCGAATATCTACATCACGGAGCCCAACACGGAGGGGAAAGTGCTGCTGCACACGAGCTTCGGGGATCTAGATGTGGAGCTGTGGCCGCAACAGGCACCCAAGGCGTGCCGCAACTTCGTGCAGCTGTGTCTGGAAGGGGTACGTCTTCCCAAAGCAATTCCAATGTCTGGTATGACAAAATAGGATTTTGGTTTAAATGGACCATTAACATGATATGTTATATATGACAGTACTATGACCAGACGATTTTCCACCGCATCATAGCCGGCTTCATGGTGCAGGGCGGAGACCCCACAGGGACGGGTACAGGAGGAGAGAGCATCTACAGTGGCGCTTTCATTGATGAGTTCCATTCCAGACTGAAATTTAACCATCGCGGACTTCTGGCTATGGCCAACGAGAACAAACCCAACTCCAACCACTCGCAGTTTTTCTTCACCCTGGACGCCTGTGACTTTCTGAACAAGAAACACACCATCTTTGGCAAGGTACTCTCAATTGAGAATGTGCTGGTAGATTACACTGTTGGTTACATATAACTTACTCATACTCGTGTAGGTTACAGGTAACACGATTTTTAATCTTTTAAGTGTCGGAGACTTGGAGACGGATGGACAGGAACGTCCTACCAATCCACCGAAGCTGTTGAGTGCTGAAGTGCTGTGGGGAAACCCTTAAAGGGTTTGGGAAACCCCTCTCCAAAAAAACTCTCACCCCCGCGGGAAAAAAGAGGCCTGGGGGGGAAAAGAGGGGGGTTTTTGGCCCTCTAAAAGAGAGGGTCCCGCAAAAATCCCGCCCCCGGGCGGGGGGTTTTTTTTCCATACAGCCCCGGGGGGTGTTGGGGGAGAGAGGGGAAATCCCCCCGGAGAGGAGAGAGTCCCCAAAAAAAAAAAAGGCGGAGCAAGGGGAAAAGAGATTGGAGCTGCTTTCTTGCGAAACCAGTGGAGCTTCCAGACAGATCGATGGTGGAGTCAGAAGTCCAAAAGAAGAAGGCGAAACGATGATAAGTAGTCATGATCTACTCGACGACCGAAAGTTGAAGGCGGAAGTGGACTCAGAGGTCCTGCAGAGGGTCAATGAAACCAGTGGCGAGGCAGTGAGTGAGGAGAGAAAAGAGAGATCGAGAGCAAGCCTGAAAGCAGCCGTAGCTGCTGCCTCGAAGTCGAGCAAAGGTGTCAAGTATGCTGACTACTTAACGGAGCAGAGTGACGATATCGACGACCAACCCCCCACGAAGACTGAGAAGCTTAATGCAGGCTCACGGAGCAAAAAAAAAGACCGAGAGGAGTATGCTAAGCTACGCGAGGAGCTACAGAAATCAAAGAAAGCGGTTCCGCTGCTTATGGGTGAAGAAGCCAAGAAGCTGGAAAAAGATCGTGCATTCCAGGATATGCTTACTCCACTACAACAGCAACGTCAGAAGTATTTGCAGCGAAAGAAAGCCACAAACCGTTCAGCAAGAGAGCAAGACACGCTGTCCAAGCTGAAGAAGTTCCAGGCGGCACTTGTTGACGTGAATACGACGAAGACCAATTCATCTGGAGAAGCAAGGAATGAAGAGGGCGAAACCACGAAGGACAGTGAGAGCTATCACGGTCAAGTTCTTGAAGACGACGACGACAATGATGATGATACAAACGAGGACAACTCCTGGATGACGGCGAAGCTCAAATTTAAGAAGCACATCGATGTAAGTTCTTCGTTAGTTTGTTTGCGTATTTCAACTAATCTGTCGAAACACTCGTGAATGCTGTAGGATCAATTCCGTGCCGGCAACGAGCCTTCTGCTGACGCAAGTCGAGTGACCCATCAGCTCTCTGGAACAATACTGATTGCTGTTATGTTGCTGCCACATAGGACTACATGACTATCGACTCACGCAACCAGATAACGCAACGCTCGGCTGCGGGTTCGAGAAGAAGAAACCGATCAAGAGACCGATCGCTCGATCAATCCCCAGACAGCAGGCGCCGTCACCGCAGAGACCGCCGCAGCGAAGACCGCCATTATCGTCGTCGGTAGCCAGCAAAGAGGGATCAGGGCGTAGCGCAGTAGCCAGCATGGCTACCAGGAATGGGCCAAACACTGAAACAAAAGATAACTTTCGCCTCATGGGGTTTCTCCCTATTTCAACAAGACAGCGACTTCCTTAATGCCTCAGGTGATGATAATTGTTTTTCTATTTTATTAATATGTGATAGAAGCCTTATTCTTGACTTGATGTCGTTCTGAGATGGACTATTTTATTTGAGAACAAGTATTGTGGTTCTCATCCATTTTGGCAAAGCGAATGATCCGAGATCCGGATCCGATTTGCTAACGCCGTCGAAATAGAAAGTAGGGGTAAGGTAAGATTGCTATCTCGGGCCGGATATGTCGATGGGCACTTCGAATTAAAGAGGAAGTGCCAGAATTGCCGTCTTTGGACGGCGTAAGTGATCTGCCCAAACTCATTTGCAAGGACACTTCCAATCTATGATTAAGCGTAGTCTAACCGCCATAGGAGAATCATAGCACTCTTTTACTCGGCAATCGCGCTACAGTAAGCATACGTTTAGTGTTTATCTCTTCCTCAATCAGTAAAATTGAGTTGTGGGTGGTAAGGTCGTCTGGAGGTGACGTCACCCTCATCATTAAGACCTTAAGTAGGGTCACATATAGCTAATTCGGGCCTAATTTTCCTACACCATATTTAAATCGGGCCCCGAGATAACACAGCAAATCGGGTGGCAACATTAATGAAAACCACAATATTAATAAAATA
>NW_003303739.1:1815104-1816102 GCF_000142945.1 Phytophthora infestans T30-4 | reverse complement strand
ACAGAAGCCTTGTGGAGAGATGCGTGCAAAATTGTCTACAACCGACTGAATCGATCTTCATGTTCGGGGACCTTCAAGTCGATTCATGGGAGGCCATGCTTGCATGATCTCATAGCCATCATAGAATCGAACGGTCGTCTTCGGCTTCTGCCTCAACACTTTGTAAAACACTGGTGGATCAATCGATTTATCCCTGTCAGTCAAGTCCGACGCATATTGGAGCCTGCTTCTATTGTGACCACAACAAGAACGAGAAATTCAAGCGCCCGATCCACGCATCGGGCCAACATAGGCACGCACAGTACGAGACGCGAAGCTACTTTCAGCGAGCGGATAGATCTAAATCATCCGGCTTCTCCTCCTGGCGCTTTACGCAGCAATGGTGTTCTCAACCATTTAGTTATGCTGCCACCATTGCAGAACGTAGTACCAATGCAAGCTCCTGACAATGCGTCGTTTGAGCAGCCATACCTTCCGCCTCGTTATTGGGGGTACGCTGGATGGAGTGAAGGAGTTGATAATATTTTTCTGGTAGCAAAATGATATCAACGCAAAATAAGAAAATGTATACTTTTTACAACTTCAACTTGATAGTATATCAGTTCAGGGCAGGCACTAAATGCAAAATAAGTGATGCAGGTGTCCAACCGTTGTATTGCCTTTAAAAGAGACTGTCCTACACTTCTATATCTGCGTGAGGTCGCGAAATGTGAGTGCGATAGGAGCTCGGATTGGTATATCCTTTACCGCACACACTACAGACGCGTAAGCCACTTGCTTGATCTTCTCTCTTTCGCTTGTTCCTATTTGCCTGCCCGTTCGGATTTTTGGTACAGTAAAACCGATGTGTCCTCATTTTACTGCTTTCAGTCATCTCTAGGCTACAGAAAGCACAAGTGTAAGTCTTAGGTAAAACACTCGACACAATATCAGGCTCCCAAGACATTTTGTCGTATAACTGAGGTAGCAGTGAACTCGAAAGTTTCAATCGAGTAGGG
>NW_003303739.1:1777467-1813468 GCF_000142945.1 Phytophthora infestans T30-4 | reverse complement strand
ATGTGGCTTTCATTGAAGCCCAAAATGGCCCATATACCACAAGGGCAATCCGAACGCACTAGACAGGAGCACATTTGTTTCCTACGAAAGGTGGCTCTCGTGCTTAGCTATCTCCGATCGCGCGGTAGCCTGAAAGAAGTGCGCCAAACGTTTGGCGTCAGCAAGTCTACAGGCTCTCGTGCATTAACTCGTATCATCCATATATTGTATTGTGAGCGAGTGCGCTTTATATTTTTATCCTACAAATGCATCTGAGTGGTCTAATGGTAGCAGCAGGTTTTGAAGATGTGCGGGATTCTCAATGTTTGATGGAACGTTCATAAAAACAAAATCTTGGACGGCAGCATTTTGGGGTTGATATTGTCGAAAAGGGTTTCTAGCGTAACGCGATGGCTATAGCGGACGTGCATCAACGCTATATGGCCTTTTCAAAAACCCCGGGTAGCTGCAACGACCAATCGGTGTGGAGTCGGCGTTTAATGGGGAAGCACGTAAAGCAAACATTACCCGTCGGTAGCACTTTATAAGCGACGCTGGATATGCCTTACCGCCAAACATGCTAGTTCCCTGTGATCATTATGAGCGCTCCAGTTCGGTCATAAACAAGTTTAACTAGGCACATTCAAGAACACGCATGCCAGTCGAAATGGCATTTAATACACTCAAAGGACGCTTTCATATTTTAAGGAGGGAGCTAGACATGAAAAGTATAGAAGTAGATGAAACGTTTATTGCCGCTTGCCTCGTCTTACACAACTTTGCGCAAACTTTCGAGAGAAATATTTTATCGGAGTTGGAAGCACTAGTGCGCGGCGAGATAGGCAGCAGTATGCAAGATGCTATGGTTCGACACGACGACCATCTTTCAGATACACTCGTTAATGATTGGACGATGCTACCGTCCATATATCGATCCCTGTATCAGTCCATGTATTGTTTAGGCTGCCAAAGTCTCCAACACTGGGTAAACAGCCGACACAAACAAAGTTAATGCAAAACTCTAGTATCTATTGCCAATCGTGAAAATATGGTAGCTACCCGTAGTAAGATGAATTGTGGCTCACCGTACTAAGCTAATTTCATCCGGAAACGGATAATGCGGTAGTGATGCCGAAGTCTATCTGGAGCGGACCCTCGGAATCTTTACGCTATACCTGCTGCCAAGGCTGTGAGCAAGATTTCACGCAATATTCGCAAGAGCTTTCTCGTAGGTGTTTGCGTGTATTGAGTCGTAAAATTGTACACGTTTGAGGTCAGCAGCAATTATACAGCAGGCGAATGTCCAAATTTGATTGGAACGAGAACAAATTTAGTTTTTGCAGTAGTTTCAGGACATGACAAATGTACGACAACGCATGATCAAATACATTGTCAGTCGCTTGTTCAATTAACGAAGCCATCACAAAGACAATGCTCCGCGATACAAGGACTAAATCTACTGTAGAATTGATTATGTCTTGTTGTCGGAATGGCAAGATTTTTTCCAAAATACGTTTTGGCTAGGCTTCCGACAAGTATTTGTCGGAAGCTGTCAGTTAGAACGAAGATAAAACTTTGATAGGCGTCCCAGCGGACGTGTCATGATAAATCGCAGATTTTTAGCTGTTATTAACCCCTCTAGCCCCGCGATTTGGGGCAAATATAATCTTGTATTATACAGGATAGCGTTTTATCCTAAGGTAAAATGCCAATTAGGGACCGGTGGCCAGTTAAGGGCCGGAGTCCGTTAGCCAATAGGCAATTCGGAATTTGAGGCTTATCTTTTTTCATTGGCCACTAATAAAGTATCATATAAGAGATTACTTAGCAGCCCATAGTGAAATCAAGCGACCCTTAATTGGCACGGCCGTCACAATTTATGAGCTGTTTTAATTTGTCCTGCTGAACGCATCATAACCGGTGTAAACAATTAAATAACCAGGGAAATATACAATTGTGTTAGCTTTTGATTGGTGCCGAGACCATATTTTACTCTTTGCTAGACCAAAAGATACAATCAAAACAAGAGAAGGTTGCTTTGAACGGCCCCTAATTGGCATTTTACCTTACGTTTACTGTTTGCGGAGTTTCGTGAGGCTCACAATCGATTGGCTTTATCTACCCTTTTCGGTACAGGATAGGGGAAAATGCATAGACTAATGTATTCTGTATTCACCCGGTTTACCACTCTGAAGTTGTAGGGAAAAGAAACAAAATTTACAAATACATTCACACGTACAACCCCTTGTGCTGATTAGTTTTGTTTTACACAGTCAGATCAAACGTATCTGTATTAGATGCACATTCTATCGACAATTATACAGCCGCTGTTGATACAGTTGCTTCTACCGACCCCACTAGTCTCACTCGCTTGAAGCGTCGTCACCCGCAGTTTTTTCTTCGACGTTATCATCCACATCTTTTGCATCGAGACAAGCACTCGAACGGCTTGGTGCGCGTAGTTGAATTTCCTTCAAGGAAGAAGGTATGCGTGCACCAGCGCATTAAAGATCGTGCCAAATTTGGCTGCACGTTGCAGCGTTTGTTGATCCGGAAGGGTCGTGTTGGCGAGCCTTTTGACATAGGTAGATCTTTTGGCACTTAGCTGACGACGCCTCCTCACCTTACAGCACTCTACGCAGTAGAACGTGCTGCATCTTCGCCAGTCGAAGTAATGAGCATACCTTACAGCCGTTTGACGCCGATTTTTGCCTCCTTCCCATTGTTGCTTCTTGTTGAGCAAAATCGGTCAGCTTGGCGAGGTGTATAACTCGCTAACAGATGTGTATCGCGGCTGCGTTGATGGTCCGATTGGCTTATCCACCCGCGCTTCGACAGAAAAGTCTCCTGTAAAACTAACAGGAGGGCGCCCCGGGTCTAGCCTTGCCTTGACGTAATGATGGATGATGTATGTATTGACTAATGCCATGCCAACAAGCCCATGAAAGATTGTAAGGTAATACTTCTTCATTTTCGCCCTCGGTAGCGTACAGAATAGCAGCAGTCAGTATCAAAGTCATACAGTGTATAATACAATTGTTATTATACAATACCAAAATTAACCCCCCAAGCCCGAGGCCATTTGGTGCTCACCATCTCACACATACCTACACACGTTAAGGTTTATCCGCAAGATGGGCACCCATATTATACTCCATATATATTTTAACGTGTCTGTACCAAAGCCGGTCCATACCCCCAACCCCAAACTTTGGTATCGTGTCTTCCCCGCCTAAAGTGTCTTCCTAATACATGGTATATCTATTATTGTGTCTCCTGTACGCAAAGACGATACAGTACAAGCCTGATTTATTTGTCGATATTTAGAAAAACAAACCAGCTGGGAATACGTGAACTGTGCAGTATATTTAATGCAAGTCAAAAATCAGAGCCGGAGCCTGCCTAAACTACGTCATCACTTCTGCGGGATCGCTTCTGGCGTGATGATCCGTCACTTCCAGATTCACCGCCCGACTTCTCGGAGTTCTCAGCATCACCTGCAGTCTCATCGGTAGGTCTCTTCGGCTTACGGGCACGAATCTTGCGTTTGTTCCGTGTCTGAGGGATCAATGTGCCGTTCTTCCAATGTTTATGCCAGATCTCGAAGCACGATGCTGGAACACCGTTCACGGAGTGCTTCACTTTGTTGCAAAGGAAGACTCGAGCTGCTAGAGCATTTTTAGAAGACGGTTTCAGCCTGCATTCACCGCAAAAGAAGGTAGTCTCACCCCCACGCAACTCTCCATCGGCTTTGAGCACTGAGCACACCTTACAGGCGCGCTGACGGCGTTTTCGAGCTTGTGTGGCGCTCCCTTTACGCCACTCGTCGGTCTGAACAGGCACATGTCTGGCGACTTCTCGAGCTTTTGTCGGTGTCGCCTGGAGCCCTCGGCGGCGTAGCAGCTGCTGCCAGTCTTCAGGTTGAAGCTGGCACAACTCCAGGTGAAGCTGTTTTAGATATTGCACGTGTGATAGCTTTCGTTCACCATCTCTAACCCGCCGGCAATTGACGACAATACATGCATTGATAATTGCCAGATCAATAAGGCCTAGGAACAACGATTTGTAATACTTTCTGTAGCGTCTTGCCAACTGCAACGAGTATCTACGGGGTGCATGTAACAGACACGATTAGCGGAAATGGTAAAGTTGTCTATACACGATAAGACAACTTACCTTTGAAGACGCAACTGGTCATGCACATCCACGCCGCCCATAAAGGTCTGGTAATCTTTTACCACTCTTGGTGCCAATACTTCCGCTTCCGAAGCCGTAATAGGGTCTCGTCGGACAATTCTGTCCTGTTGCGCACTTCCACCAGTTGCTAATACGTGCACCCCTTGCTTGTCGTACCACCGGATTGCTTTCATTGCAGGAACATGAACGGATGTCGCCACTTCGTACGTCCCTCTTTCGATATGTGCTAGCCGCTTGTTCGACGCTCGTCGGCCATTCTTCTGCTTTGCTGGTAGAATGGCCTCGCACAAGCCTTGCTTGTTCATCATAATCGTTCCAGCGATGTAGAAAGACATCGTAAGCAGTTGCATTGCAAGCACCACGGAGGTGTAAAGCCGATCTGTTACAACCAGTCGAAAGTCGGAGGGTCCAGTGGGGCCAAATACATGCTGGAGATTTCGCACCACTGCAGCAGGGCCGGATTTCTCGTCAGGTGGAGTGCTGTCGTCTTGCATTTGGCGTTTACCACAGTAAACTTCGAAACTGTATCAGACACGGTAAAGAAATCGTTAGCATGTAGCAGACACGTTAAGACAACTTTATAGCCAAAAAAAAAACGCGCCCGAAGGCGCGTCACAAACGTACCGGGTGCAATAAGCCGTCTCAGAACAGCACAGCATGAAGAGCTTAGTCCCCCATTTGTGAGGCTTATCTTTCATGTACACCCTCATGCGATTGAAAGCCGATCTTGAAGGAAGCATCGCTTCATCAAACGCCATGACCGGTGGCGGTACAAAGCTGCGCTGGAAAGTATGTTGCAGTACGATGATTACTGGCCGCAGCTTCCACGCGCGGTCCGTCGCTGCCTCAGGAGCATCATTGCGACTGAAATGCATGTTGCGGGAAGATGAGCAAACCGATCTCGCTTCATATAATGGCCGAAGCACCCACGCGGAATTGCGCCTTCGTCGGTAGTCTTCCAGTGGTGGTCAAATTTCTCCTTGTTCGGCGCAATCGTTCTGGCAATGAGTAGTCCAATCAAAATACAAAACTCTCTTCCAGATATGTCAGGTGTTGCCAATAAATACTCCTTGATTTGTTCTTGCGATTTGACTTCAAAATTGTTGTCCTTCCGGTGGCGGGCTTGTTGCTTTGCTCGCTGTGCGCCAACACGCTTATCCAAATTGTGAAGGAAATAGTCGTCCCTAGCTCCGGCAATGTCTTCCCAAAGATGGGGAGGTGCAAACAAGAAGAATGACCCCAACGCGGTCGAAGCAGCGGAAAGGGCTTCTTCAGTAGGCCCGTGATCCCCGCTGTAAATATTGGGATAGTCCTCCGTAAGCCATGCATCAGTCCGAGCCTCGTACGGCTCGTCCATGTAGGGAAAAGGCAATTGGGTATCAGGTCCATTCCATCCATTGAGCTTCATGTCTTTTAGAACATCCTTGTGTACGCTACCGCGCGCAAGTGCTCCAACTCCGCCAACTGATTCAAGTAGAGATGGCTCGAAAAGTAAGTCAGGAGCAGCAGCAGAATCCTCCACGACGGCGTCGGCTTCTTCGAGGCCTAAGTCCTCATCATCATCATCGTAAATGGACATATTCTCATTGTCACCATCGGAATCCAGTGCTGCAAAATCTGCTGGATTATCTCCAGGCTCGATAATGTTTGGGTCATCTACATCCACATACACTATAAGAATCCATAACGTGTACCCTTAACGTGTATATATAGCATAAGCTTACCCATCATTGCTCTGATTCCATATGCAACACTGACGCTTGGTTGCACTTTTTCAGGTGGTATGGCGGCCGGTTGCCCTTCTTCACCTGGCATCGTGCTTTCTCCGTCGCTATCAGGCTCAGAGCAGGCATACTCTGAGCCAGATGTAGCAGCAGCATCGAATTCAGCATGTAAACTACAATTGGGATACTCGTCTGTACCTATAAGGGAGTGGTGTGTTAGCGTTAGCAGTAGCTCACTGGTACAAACAATGTGTTCGAACTGCTTACCGTTTTCATCACCAACTGAATTGCCCAAATCACTCTCTGCCAGGTGTGGAGAGGTAGCCTGAATGTTCGGACAAACAGTCTTCGTCGTGTCTGGATCTGGACTGACAGTTCGGTCAGCAACTATATACACGATAGCGTTAGAATCATAACATGTACATACACAATAAGATCAAACGCACCATCTTGTCTATCAGGCACATCGGTTTCAGGCTGTCCACTTTCCGGAGTAGGTTGAGTCGCTGCCGCTTTTGCTTGTTGCTTCGCCGCGGTAGCTTTCTCCATCTCCTCTAGCAAAGCACACGTATTAGAGTCCACACAAAGACCTTGAAAGGCGATACTACTTACCCAAGGCGATACGGTCCAAATATGCCATCAACGCAGCCTCTCCAACGAAAGAGTCCACGCCACGTACGTCCTTCTTCGTCTTCCCCGGCATAAGGTACGTGTAGTCGTTTGACAGGCCCGTAGGGGCCTTTGATTTCCATCCTTCCTTCAGAAGCTCTCGCCATCGGCCTCTGAACCCGGACATCTGAGCGGCAGCGGCGAAAATTCTCGAATGACCGAGATATGGGTGGCGCAGAATTCCACCTGCAATCCTCTATGCTGATTTGTGTGACACCCATCAAACCTGTGTCTTCGAATTTTCTAGAAAAACCAAGTTCAAGGCACACGCATAGCTATGTACTGCTGTGCGGGAAGATGGGAAATATGCCTACCCCTTCTTGACCGACAATTTGTATGGTCCTATACAAACGTTAAGTATAAAAGCTTAACGTGTCTCAGACACGTTAAGCTTTTCGCGGAATCGTGTCTCATACAGGCTCTCGGGTTTGGGGGGTTAAATATCTTTGAAGTCGTAACTGGTCGTGTATAACTGCATCCCCCTTCCCCCATACTGTCTTGGTAGTGTGGTGTAGTAGAACGCACAAATACCGTCAGATGTGGATTCCTTACACAAACCATAACGAATTGCCGAGCTAGGCCGGCGGTTGTATGGGCTGCGCAGAGGGTGGTCCCCTCGCGGTTCGGCCCTTCCGGGGCAGACGAGTGGCTCGCTTCCACTCGGTTCCGACTAACCAAGTCAGAGCACTTCCGAGGCTCCGCCGAGTTTGGTTCGGCTGAGCTCGTCCACAAACCATGTGCCCTCCACCAAAGGATGGACGACGGCGCGCGAGCGTTTTTACAGGTCACCGAGCGCAGAGGCTGCTCAGCTAGAAGTGTTACGGCACCCGGACTATCCGACGTACCGACCCGCTGAGTGTACGGGGCTTTGTCCGCGCGTAGCGAGACTTTGGCCCACCCGGACCGACCTAATCTCTTGGCGCTACCAGTCAATACCCTACAAGCTATGCCTCTCGAGTATTGACGGCAGGCATAATCCAGCCCTATGCAGGGACTTACCGGAAAAGTGTACACGTGTCTTGGACTAGAAAAATTCTGCTAGGTTATCTTCTGGGAGCCCTTTCGGCTTCCCCTATTTAATCCTATGCATCTCATATATATATATCTAGTGAAATGTAGTCGTTTCGGATCTCCACCGACCCTTCCGCTGCGTTCAGGCGACCGTTGAGCTTAGCGGCTATCAGGATAGCATCATCCACGCAGACCGCTGAGTACTTACCGTGATCCTTCGTTCCTAAGCTCTGGGTTATCAGACCGAGCCGATTCTTGATCTAAAGCAGGTTGACTTGGTCGAATCTGGAAATCCCTACACCATGACTGCCCCGGTTATTATAGTAGCCGAGCTGGTGAGTGTCCTAATCCTTCATGTGGCTCTGTCACCGCTGTTGGTCGCTGACCCCACGAGTACCAACAGACCGTGGAATCGACTCAGCGGGCGCGCCTTCACCTCGACGAGGAGTTGGTGGAGAAGGATGGCGCCGCGAATTGTGCTGGAGTAACATGCAAAGAGTGAGGAGCAGTCAAGTGAGCGACAGCGGAAGCAACAAACGTACCCAAGAAGGTGATGGAAAACCGCGAGACGTCATTAACCGAGTATGGACCAATGAAGCTGGGTTGGTCGACCTGACAACTTCTCATGATTCTGACGCGGAGTCGGCGGAGTCTTCTCGCGCTCGCCTTCCTGGTCCACCGATCTTGCAGGGCGACACCACTCCGGGCTCCAACAATCAGTCAAGCTCGGCGACTCCAGTGAGTCTTGACTACCTCATGCCCATGGTTACTGAGCAGGGATATGAGCGTCGGGAAGAGTTGACCTTCTTGGCGAGGCTCATGGCTTACGGATTCACTCACTCCGTGGAGCCTTCTGAGCCCGTGCAGCGGCGAGTGATCCTGCTGGCTTCTTTCGCGGAGGAACTGTTGGACATCTTGAAAGACAATTACGCCGCTCTTGATTACTCCCAGGTCATTGGTGATCTCAGGACCGACAATCAAGCTGCTCAAGAAGAGAACCGCGCGTTGACTCGGCTATTGGACTCTCTTGCCCTCAGCAACGTTAACTTGTCCGAGCTTTAGGACGTAGAGTCAGCTGCGAAGGCGCTCCAAGGCTCCAACGTCGACCTCCTCGACGTTCGGGTATGATTTGACAGCCTTATAACCAAAAATTCTATTGTTTGCGCGTTTCCTAGGTAAGAACGTTTTTGGTCTGTTATATTCGTAGTTTACACTAATATTTGTACTAACTATTTATTAATGCAGCGCCAAGGCTGATATTGCCCACAGTCCAGATTTCGAATCTGGATGTGTCCGAGTGCTGAAGCGTCTGACCAGGGCGGAAAAGGCTGCGCTCGAGAGATTTACGGTGGTAAAACGTGCTCAAAATGGAGTGGATGGTGAGGAGGAGGCAGACACGAACACTTCCTTCGTCATAGGGGTCCAGAAGCGCCGCCAGCTGTAAGAGCGACAGCCCTCGTACGATCTGGTCGCCTCCATCCCTCCCACGTCGAACATCGTCGAGCGCTTTTTCAGTATCGCTAGAGCTACGTATGGGCAGCAACGCCACATGCTTCAGCCGTATACGCTGGAAATGCTTATTTTCTTGCGTCAAAATGCAAGCTATTGGGATGCCTGTACCATGAAGAGTGCGGAGTGATAGTACAAGGCTAAGCATACAATATATTGGCACATTTATTGTATCAATAGTCTACTTTTCGTGATTGATTAACTCAATTATCTACTCAGGACTTACATGCTGCCATCACCACTATTGTATTGTCCGCTATGGCGTGCAATTGATAATAAATCAATATTTAGCATCCCTCGTTGCAACCCTCGATTTTTATGCAGAACGAGAGAAAAAATCACTCGGCCAATCAGAAAGCAGGAAAATAATATTGTCTTGCTGGGGCTGTCAATTGTGCAGCCATAACCCTTTATTGATAAAATTTTAACGGACAATCTCCTGTACCGTACGCTTCCTTGCAACTGCTCATCCGCGGTTCAGAACATTGCCGAAAAAACATTATCTTATCCCTAACATGACCACTATCTTACCATACTATTAATATCTGTCGGAAAGATGTGTGTGTATTCATTCCTATTCAATTGTCATAAATCACATGAGCATAGCAAGAAACATTATCCAAGTTGCTCTACGGTGCATATGTACATGTAGTACATGTCGAATTTTCCTTTTTTACTATAGTGAGCTTTCTACAGCAAAGGTTGTAAAAACAGCAACTCAGATGTATGACAGGTCGACCAGACGTGAAGTACATGTACATAGTGTTACCGTGGTACAGTAGCCATCGGGAAAATCGGTAGACGGTTAGTACTTTACATGTTGACGGTATGTGCTGATGAGAAAAAGCTAAAATATGATGAACCCTCATGGAATACCGTCCGACAAGAATAAAATATCAAAAATACCTTTCACTCCTACCTCGGAATATAGAATACAACATTACGAAAAGTGAGTGCTTAAGTCACTATTGTGCAGCAGGCAAGCAAGGACACTTGCTGCTTGCACCTAAGCTCTCTCTGCATCGTTCTAAGTCCCTGTACACTTCTATCCGACACGCCCGTTGAATCTGCTCGAACAAGCAGCTTTGCAATCCACTTCAGGTGCTCCATGATATCCGCAGAATCGAAGCATGGTGCAAGTTCACTTAGGTTCGACTGGCATCTTGGGGGCACTAGCTAATAAAATTGCAGAATATGAGAGACCCCGGGAGGACCGCAAACGCAAGAAATGAAATGGATGGTAGTGTTTGGTTGGCTTCTGGCCTGTACCATTTCGAAGGTACATCTTGCTGAGCCCCACAACAAAGCTAGGCATAAGATGTTGGTACCCAGCGCTATGACTACCGAAGGGTTCATCTGTAGTATCATCACACACTCTGAGTGTGGCACCCAAAGGCGATAATACGTAATATCAACTTAGCAGTAGCAAAACTGTGCATAATCCCCCGCCGAGATGAAACACTACTTGTACAAACCATTAAAAAATGTCCTGTAAAACAAGGTGTTACCAATGAAATAAAGTTTTGCAGTTCCATTTGAATTTTAGTGCGCACTTTTTGAATTTGACTGTTGACTTTGTGAATAACGCCGTGCAAAGGTGTAGTATATGCCACTTTGTCCTTGCTTGGCCCGGAGGACGTTGCTGACTATTTTACAAACTCGCCAATGAGACCAACGTGCGAAGTCGCCACCTACAGTACCAAATTTACACCTCTCCCAGTAGAAATTTTCTCTATGGCGCTCACACATAGATGATTGTGTGACACAATCATTAGGAGCTGTCACTCTTTAGAAAAATGTGATGTATTTCGAGAGCCGTGCCCAAGTTTAATCAATCGATTAAAAGGCGAAACTTGCTCTACTATCGAACAGGATACAATCAAAAACTACTTGAAAGGCTGTTGGTCTTTATCCAAGGCCGATATCCTATAATATAGGTACGCTGAAGCTCCTCCAGATCTCCGCGTTGGAACGTTTTGTCGCCCGAAACCTCGTCGAGCGCCCCCGCGTGCTCATAACCGGCATCCTTCCGGCGTACCGCATGCCAGTCAGCGATCTGCAACACACACCCATCTAGCCGGGGCAATCTGTCCACCTGTCTTCTACGCTGTCTGCCATTTTGTCCTTTTCAATCAGCAATATTGGCGCTGCACGACTATACATTGCACAGTGTGAGTCACACTGTGACTGACGTTGCACTGATCGATTTGAGACCATACACACCTCAAGATATTTGTTTTTATACCAAGATGGCATGTAGCACATGTACCTCTCCATCTGGAGCTCGGGAGGTGTCCCGGATCTGACGTTCGACTGAAATCGTGGCGTCGTCCGATCATCCTCCTGGTCCTTACGGCATCTTCACCCAAAATGACGTGGGAGGTCTCGGGCTCACTTGTCAATTTTGCCCCCTCCGCTTTTTGCAGATTTTGAGATCAGCATGGGGATCAAGTACGCCCCAAACGACCCACATCTTAATGACCTTACTTTTCCGAGGAGCAGTACAAACACACCGGGGTCCACTATCAAGTCAGGGTTTGCCACGTTGGAGACAAATACGCCAGTAGAGTGGTCACACACACTCCATCAATGTGAGACGACAGAGCTGCAACAACTTCCCTCAGCATTGCCCGTGCCCAAGATTTATGGTCCAACCGCACGCCAGCTTCCTATTGACTCACACTCCAAGAGAACCTCTTTTGTTGCGATGCTGGGTGGATCTGGTGTTGACACGCACGTGAAAATGCCCCTTGGCAACTCACGTCGTGGACACACGCGCCGTGCGGGAGGTGCAACCAATCGCTCCAGTTTTTTGCCAAGTAACTCAGCACTCAACATGAGCTTTCCCGTGTCGGTGTCACGTGCATCGATGACGTCGAGACCCAGTCACTCAATGAATAAGGCGGAGCTATATGAGCTGAAAGATCGCCTCTGGAAGGACGAGCGCACCCAGCAGTGCTTTCGGTATAGCTGCAGAGCAGGACCCCCACGCTCATGAACCGTTATCATTTTTTCCTCAAGCATTCAACACGTCACGCATCACCGGGGAGGGATGTGCAACATTTGACTATGGCAAGCCATCCAGATCGTCGATTGCATTTATTCCTTTGCCACGCGAATCGGTTGCGATGATGATCGACGCAGTTCGAGTGTCTGCAATGGAAGATAACGAAAAATGTCGATTTCTTTTTGAAATGTTTGACGTCGAGCACCAAGGTGTGCTAACCAACGAAGGAGTGCGGGCGTTTATCGAAGCTACATTCGCTACCAACGGGGTGGATTTTGTTGGCGCTTTCGACTACGACGCAGTCGTCGATAAGGTCTTTGGTCAGTGTCGACAGCATGACAAAATGACCTACAGCGAATTCAAATCCGTTTTTGCTGAGGTCGTGGCGGAAGCTAAAGACGACAGAAGCAAAGATGCCCTCGGACTGATGAGCTCCGTTGTGGAGACGCAGCGCCAGAGGGAGATCGCTGTACAACAACGAACAAGGAGGACGATGGTACCGCATAAAAAAATACTGTCGCAAGTACAAACCCGAGATCTTCTGGCTAACAGTCTACTTCCTGTTGATGATTGGCGTTTTCATCGCCAAGGCTTCTCGATTTTCGTTCGATCCTGCCGTCGGAAACTGTCCTCGCATTGCGAAAGGTTTTGCAGAAATTTGTCTGATCAACACCATGTTCGTATTGCTACCAATGTGCCGGAACTTTGTGACTGGTCTTCGGACGCTCCCGGTGGTAGTGAACAATCTGCCGATCGACAACCACATCGAGTTCCACAAAATCTGTGGTGTGGTCATGTTGATCGCTTCACTGGGACACACGGCAGCATGGCTGGCTATTGTGATATACGTCCGTACCGTCCCTTTGGATGTGTGGGAAGCGTCTCAGTACCATCATCTCTCCTTCGTTCGTGACGAAAATTTGTCTGAATTTGCTCTCCGAATTCCAATCTGGACAAGTGTCATGCTTGCTTGCGCTGCGATTGCTGCTCCGCTGTGCCTCGCAAAGTTTCGACGTGGAAATTTCAACATGTTTTGGATCACGCACACGCTGTTCATCCCGTTTCTCGTATTGATGGCATTCCACGGTTTCGCTCGCTGGGTGGCAGAACCTCAAGCTCAGTACTGGATTCTACCTCCAGTTACGATTTTTCTGATCGAGAAACGCTATCGGCTGACTCAAATGTTTTACGGACAGACCAAGATTATTCATGTTCAGATGTCAAAAGAATCGGTGGCGATCTTCATGAAGAAACCAAAATCGTTTGGTAAGAAACAGCGTTTCTTGCCAGGAATGTATGTGTTCATAAATGTGCCGACGATATCGAAGTTCGAGTGGCACCCATTCACGATTTCGTCGGCCCCCGAAGATGCTTTCCTCAGTCTGCACATTCAAAACGCCGGTGACTGGACTGGGACTCTGCACCAAACCTTGGAAATGCTTCAGAATCAACACAAAGACTCTGCACTTGAAGCCCAACGAAGTTCTATGACGTCTCCATATCCGATTGTTAATTTGGATGGGCCAGTGGGAGCCCCAGCGCAAGACTATTCACGATACAGAGAGGTTGTTCTTATCGGTGCAGGTATTGGAGTCACCCCGTTCGCGTCGATTCTTCGGAGTATTATGCATCAATGGGAATCATTTCGATGTCCTCACTGCAACCATATCCAGTTCCCACTAAGCTTCCAGCTCCGGAAAATCTACTTCTATTGGGTAACGCGCGAACAGGAGTCTCTGAAGTGGTTTACTAACACCATGAACCAGCTCAGTGAGATGGACACTGAGAACCGTCTAGAGATTCACAACTTCTTCTCTTCGGTCAAAAATGATTCAGTCGTCGCTCCGTTGCAAGCTTTGCAGAGGTTTATTCACAAGAACGAAGGACAAGATATTATCTCTGGCCTTAACACGAAGCAGCAGACGCATTTTGGACGACCCGACTGGAATGCTGAGCTGTCACGAGTTGCTCGTAATCATCGTATGCTGGAGCCCAGTGGGGATATTTCAAGAGGATATTGGTGTATTCTTCTGCGGTCCAAAGCTGCTCGGGAATATCATCCACGATCAGTGCACGGTGTTGAATCAAGCAAAAATTCGACAGGCACCAGATGTGGAATTTGAATTTCATAGTGAAAACTTTTAAAGGTAACACCGCTTCTATTGCCACGAAATTTGTTATACGTGTAGTTTGTTTCGGATCCAGTATGAGCTGCACTGATACTGGGAGGACGTTACCACGCGGTTCCTCCAATGACAGCTCCGCTGGTATATACTTTGCCTGCTACCTGTACAGATGTATTTCTTTGTGGTGACGTAATTCGTTCCATCGAATCTGAAAAGTGGCAATGGCAATCAGATCACATTGAATTAATTTGTTTTCACAACGTTAGATTCAGTAGATATTTATTCATGTACATGAATTTTACCTCAAAACTGAATTTTGTAAGCTACCGGCTTTTTTGCAACCAATCACTTTTCTTTGTCGTAAGATGCAGAAATGGTAAATATTCGGTAACAATTTGCCATGTTTCGCCTTCGTGGAATCCCTGTCCAGCGACGCGGCATCCACCACCGGCAGAGCGTGCTGAATGCTGTGCACGAAATCCGCGAGTGTCTAAGCGACGTGGACGGCATTTCCATATCCCACAATGATGCGAAAGCATTGGTAGCCAACGCTCTGCAACCCCCGCTCTCATCCAGCAGCGACCTCTTCTTCCACAGTGAGCGGGAACTCCGGGGCACGAGGCTGCTAAACTAACGTTCAGTGTAGAGCGACGCTCAAAGGGGGAGCCGCTGGCCTACGTCATCGGACGGAAGGAGTTTTGGTCCTTAGAGTTTAAAGTGACTAGAGACACCCTCATACCACGCAGTGACAGCGAGATCCTAATTGAAACGCTGATGGTAGGCTCGCTTTTTCTTCTTATGTAAGAGCATCTTGCCGAGTAACAATTACCGTTATGCACGTGAATTTTCAAGGATCAATTCCATCCGGAGACGCCATTGCGGATTCTGGATATTGGGACCGGGTCGGGATGTTTATTGCTATCTGCTTTGTCTGAGTTTCCTCGAGCTACTGGAGTGGGAATTGACATTAGCGCTGGGGCTCTAGCTATTGCGAAGGAGAATGCTCAGTCGAACAAGTTGGAAGAACGATCGGAATTCCTTCTTCGAGATCTGAAAACTCTACCGGGACTTCGAAGCGATGTGGCTGAAGATGAAGCGCTATTTCGGCGCTTTGATGTGATTTTGTGCAATCCGCCCTATATTCCAGGTCGGGAACTTGATCTGGTTGGTCCCGACGTACTTAAGTACGAACCACACATCGCGCTGTTTTCTGGTGGCGCAGCAACTGCTGATAAATGCGACCTGGACCCAAAGGGACTTCGGATGTATCGCTTGCTGCATGAGAGTGTCGATAATCTGTTTAATCACGAGAGTGGGGATGCACGACAGGATAGAAAATTGAGAAAAATCTGCTTACTAGTCGAAATCGGATCGGAAGACCAGGCACGGGAGGTTAAAGAGCTATTTTCTAGCAGTACCAAGGCAGCAGTTTTGCAAAGCGAAGGAAGCAGACGCTTGCGGCTGCAATTTGAGCGTTATCTCTTCGATACAAGCGGGAAATATCGGGGTTTACTGTTTCGTGGGCCATAGCGTGGAATCAATTATTTCCCGCTCACTTCGCCAATCGTGTAGTGCAACCCGATAACATAAGTACATATTTTGCTCTGAAGTGGTATATCTTGAAGTTTTACAAGTCTTGCACAGTGATTCGCATTCTTTAAGGTTACTTCGAAGCATAGTGCTTTGTACTTCGAAGAATTAAACATAGATACCCTAAGCAGTGGGACTCGAAGAGCATCCAGCCCAAAGAATCGACACTTCCAAAAAAAAACTCAGTATGAAATGGCTCGCACTCCTATGATTAAGTATAATACTGGTTTAAAGCACATGATTGGGGATAAATTTACGATTTGGAAAAATCACGCATTAAAAAGCGCTAAACAGTACTCCGTATTCAGCTCTATACCTGTACACGTGAGAGAAGTTATCTTTAACTTAGGGACATAATTATTGTTTTGTGGCGTACGAGTGGCTGCCAACTCTGGCAACAGCAACAACAGCATTTTCCGAGCAATTGAGCTATTAATTGTTTCGCCACTGAAACGCGAGCACCCCAAAAGTACGGAATGTCAGCAAAAACTAATTTTCTGTCACTATAGTAAGTGTATTGAAACGCATTTCCTTCGTCGTAAACTCTGGGTCAACTCCACCAATATACGGTGTCAATACCTTAAAAAAAGTGTAGAACCACAAATCGTATAGACAGGCCCACACACATAGAAAAAAAGGCATCATAACCAAACAAAAGTGTTCTGCCACCATAACATCTACTGAACCATCAAAATAGATATTTATCTTCAACATGTCTTCCGTGTTGCTATTATAAATTGCAACACAGGCGGCCTGTGCGTAGGAAGCAAATTATAAACAATCATTGCAGCTCGTAACGACTAAAGAATGAGCGAAGGGCAAGACAGCGACTCGGAATGTGACGGGGTCACACAGCACAGAGGAAGTTGGCTTCCGAGAGTTTACAAACTCTCAGTGAGCGGCAGCTCACAGGTCCCTTTTACTTAATGGGGGGCGAGGTGACCAATTTAAGGTAGGTTGTAAGCTGAGTAGATTTATAGGTAGCTTGAGTTAAATAAACAAAACTAAAAGTCACCTATAGAAAAGCAATGTCATCAGCCAATGGTTGGCCTTGGTACCTTGTACCAAATATCCCAAAATATGACGTGTCATACTTCATGTAACTAGGGGTACAAAATGGGCTACGTGCCACGTTACACGGAAGGGCATTTACAGCAAGAATAATGGGATTCCGGCGCTGACGACGAAGCTGAGGCCGGGCGGCGACTACTGTGGACGCGGATTTGGCGCTTTACAGAGCGGATACGTTAGCAGAGTACCGTATTCGCCTACCGTCACACGCAATTGACAAAAGCAACTCGGTTGGATGCACAATAGACCATTTATTCAGTAATGACTATCTACATCACTGTGGGCACTCAATGAGGTCGCAATTGGTCCTGTGCTAGTCAAAGCGCTGCAAAGCACAGCTACAGCGTCTAAAAAAGGATGATGTTAGACCACCGATGCGCTGCCCGTGTCGATACAATTTCAAACTATATCTCGCGTCATATTTGGGTGAGAAATTTTAGCAAGGGATTCACGTGATGGACATTAACGACCCTCCTACTCCTGTGGAGCGGAGGCTGACACAAGAGATGAAGAGCTATATTATTGATAGTCCTAGTGCCGGAGGAAAAACAACTGCTGCAAGACTCCATGCACTGCTTTGTACCTTCGTAGACAAAATACAATGGCCGGGCCTGCCCCCAAAAGCACTCAAGTTAGTGATTTTGTGAAGAGAAGAAAGAACTCCAAGGACTCCATGGCTCCATTGATTGCGCTCTGTCATGGTCACCTCTACGACCAACAAGATCTTGGAACACTTTTGTGAGTTTGTGCGACTCCCAACCGAATACGCATCCTCAGGATTCTGAACGAGTATCGCATCTCGGCGATGGCTCCAGCACATATCCTTTGCGAGTTGGGATGACCTATTTATGATAAAAAATCTACATCGATGTGCAAAACAACCCCAACAGCACTGCCATTCTTCACATAGATAGTACTCACAATTGGGCTTTCAATGGCTATGTGGTGTTTGCTTTTGGTTATTCGGATCTCAGTGGGCAATATTTTCCAATGGTGTACTTTTGCACGTCACAGAAGCGTGCAATCGACATTGAATGGCGTATCCAGTTTGTAAAGTGAGTGTGCATGGATGTGCGTGACGCACGTTTACACATGAATTTGTGATGATGGACGCGGACAAAGCGCAGCTCAACGCGTGCGTCACATAGCTTCAACACCCAACTGTAATAATGAGCTGGTTTCATGTCACTAAAAATGAATAGATGCAGTCTCAACAGAAAAATGTACGTGCCAATGAAACTAAGAGTGTGTTCGCCGATCTTTACGACATGCACTACGCCACGTAGCAGCAGTATTCTGCCGTGAAAGACCGAAATATTACGAAATGGAAAAAAAAACTTCCACGTGGATCTGCAGCACGTACGCTTACAGATCATACTGTGAAGATGTGGGTGAAATCGCACATATTCTCACGGTGGTAGGCCTATTGGACCTCAAGTGGTTGTGCGGCAACAATCAACCCGCTGGAGCACTACCATAGAAAGGTGAAGTTGCAATGCCCATGTGGCCCAGCTTATCCTGCTGATTTGCTCCAAAACTTGAATGGGGCCCGGATCGCTTTCCTTAAAAGCGATATGGTGTATGCGTCGGTTTCCACGGCTTCAGAGCGCCTAATGAGGTTATCAAATTATGCACACCCGCAATTGCCTTTCTTTGCACAGGATTCCCCCTGTTGAAAATATGGAAGCGGATTTGTACACAGTGAAGCAGTCGGCCCTACAGCTTTCCGCTACAGAGAAAAAGCTGGTGGCCAACTCGATTCGATCTGTAAATTCAAGGCGAATGCAGACACAGGGCATGTCAGTTGGAGGATGGGTAGTAGCCACTAGAAGTAAATCGTGCTCATGCGCTTACAACCGCAAGCACGCGATGTGATGCCATGTTGTCGCTGCCTGTGGCCTACCGTCTTACCCCGCCTATAAGGCATATGTATTCTAAATAAAACACGGGATTCGCTCGTCATCTAGCTTAAAACCCAATTTGACCACCTACCTAATTAGAACACATGAGGCTGAAACCTACTTAAAACACAAGGCTGTACCAACCAATATATATACTTGAGATCTCCCATCCAACCACCCTTCTGAACAAACTTGTCGATGCTGCTGTTACTTGGCTTTAATTCTCTTATTTTATAATTTACACAGCCATGGGTGCTGAGCGACGTATCTATAGCATCCACGAGAAACTCGCTGACACTAGACACTAAAAGATCTGGAAGGTCTTTTTGATGACCGCTACTTGAATAAAATTCGGAACGGGACGGAGGAACCAGGTGTACCGGAGCTCTATGCTGCTGGACATGTGCACAACTGGGACATTGAGGTAAGCACTGGTGTCTAAATTCTCGTACACGGTTGAAAATCTTCTGAAAACGCTGTGCTTGGTTCGCTCCAGATCATATTTCGCAGTGAAAGTAGATGGATACATAATATAATACACGTGATTACATGTAATGCATTTGTGCAAACGATTCCTAAAAAAATGAAAAAAATAGATTTTATAATATTAACAAGCAAAACCTCCGTATACAACGCAGCCACAACAGAAAAGACCCGTTACCAATCACAACATCATGGTAATTTCACGCAGGCGGGTTTGAACTCACGCCGATCGCGTAGGAAGGTCAAGCCTAAACGGCCAAGCCAGATTCCAGGACCCACAAACTTGCTTCTTCAAAAGTCAAACAATTTTTTCGTTGAACAGCACATAGGCTTTCTAAACGAATATAACACACAAGCAGTGTTGTATTCATTTACAGCACATATGCTTTATATGCGGGGTAAGACGGTAGGCGGCGTTACTTGCCCGGGTGTGAGTATGCGCACGTGTCAGTTTGTAGGCCAACTCATACTCATCACGTGGACAAGCTTTCCTCATCACCATCCGGAGAGCCATCTGATTCAGACTCTGTAGATACAAGGCAACATAGTGCGGCCGAATCTGCCATAGCGAATGAAGCAAATCATCTGCAATCACCCTATGCAAGCCCGGCGCTATCAACGGCAAGTTCCTCGTCCACTGACACGGTCATTTTGGAATATGACGTTGCACACGAGGTTACGGGACGTTTAGAAGCTCGGACAATACCACCTCTTAGAGTCATGTGCGAGGCTTCTGGGCAGTCAGATAAAGCGCCAATCGGAGCCCGTACAGCAGTCGGATAAAGCGTCCAAGTTCCAGTAATGCATAATTTAGAAACAATTGCTGGCAGCGCCAGTGATATCGAGAATGCTAACGAAGAAGATGATATTCCATATCGTCGACGTTCGACTCGCCCGCAGAAACCAACTAAGCGTGCTGTTAAGTCGCGTTTGCAAAGCAGACAGCATAGTAGATGCTGATATTAAAAGTTGGTGCGTACAAATTAAAGCCCGGAAAGACTGGACGCCATATGCATTTACAGTTCGGAAAGTTTTAACTGATTTTAGGTAAATACGAAAGCTACGGCGCATGCACAAGACCAATGTGATATGTTGCTGTTGTGTGTCCAAGGCGGCGCTCGGGAGACGCTCTGATTGAGTCTGGTGCGCAAGAAGGTAATAACGCTCGTCAACGAGCGTCTACACGAAGAGCTCCACTCTCTGTTACGTCGCGCGAAGCGCGACTATCTATCGACATGATGGACGCGCTAGATGCGATCATCCAGAACGCCGAGGGCCCTGAGAACAGCGTCGACATCCAGACTACACTGACCAGCGTGACCATTCAGGCCCGCAACTTCGCTACGAATCGCGTCGTCCCCGCCCGCGGCCAAGTTGCAAGCGTGCTTGTTGTGATATTTTGATGCAGCAGTTCGACTTGTGCTATTCGAATGCATCGGACAACGCGCTATCCATCGCGACCAGCACGTACTCCAGCCTCGCACAGACCTCGGTAGGTATCGTGCTGCTCATCATTGTGGAGCTTCGGATCTACCCCAGGAGCGCCATGTATTTGCTTCGACTAGACGTTGGAGATACTTTTTAGCGATGCGTTTCTATACTGGGAGCCGGACCAGACCGCCATCTTATTGGAGATGAAAAAAGACTTCTACCTGGTAGACAAGGCCTGTAGCGGCGAGATCGATGAGGACGAAGTGGTAGACATGCTGGAGACCATCTTCGCCGAGTCTAGCGCGGTCAAGCAACGCGAGATCCACAAACACGTCGAGGAATTTATGCGTGTGGTGGACAAGGATAATAGCAGCTCGGTGTCGTTTAGCGTTCGTCGAGGCGCTGGAGAACGGCCGCAAGCTCGAGATGGAGGTGTACACGCGACGTAAACCCACGACCTCCGCTCTGGTAGCCAGACGGGATCATGTGCTGAAAGCTATCAAATGATAACGAGGAGCCGAAGGTCGTCAACGTGGACTCTGGCGACAAGATCCAACTTTAACCTTCGGCTGTGCAGGAAGTGAAGGTCAACAATTATCGAACCGCGATACCGTCACGTGAGAGTTATCGCAACTCCTCCCAAGAGGAAATACCATCGGTCAGTAGAAAATTACTGATCTGTCCCCAACGCGGCGCAGAAAAGACGGCAATCAGATGAAAATGATAAAGTTCGATCCGTACCTAACTCTAATCATAGCTACATTTCTGCTGCCTTCAGCAAAACCGCTTTTGCCCTATGCGTACCATGCCTCGAAAGCCGCCTCCGAATTATGGGAGTTCTCCCTTCGTGGTAGATCTTTCTGACATCGCTACAGCTATAATCATGGGTGTTTTGAGGGAGGACGCAAAAGTTGATACCTCAGACCGCTCCAGCCAAACGTATGGGGGAGTATACGTGACGCGAACCAATATTGCAGACACTGAGTTTCCAACACAAATAAGGAAACTAACGACACAAACAATTGCAATCGTTGACTGCTGATTAAAAATTAAGGTATTTCTTTCCAATACATTATCTTACTGATCCTCACTCTCAATAAATATCAGCAGCAAACGGACTGGGGAGTCAATCTCTGTGAGTAGATAGACCTCTACTAACGTACCCTAAGAGTAACCAGTTGGATACGTCGTGTACCCAGCTACTTCAACGTCAACATGTTTTTTCGGTGTACTATTTTTAGCTGCTCAAAACGCCTTTATTTATATGGTTGTTTTTGTGGAGTGCACTTCGGTGGCATTCGCCATTTTGGTCGATGCCTCCGCTCAACCCCCGACAGCGTCACGCCCGAACGATCCAGCGCCGTCTGGACGGCTCCTTCTGGCAGCTTCGTCTAAGCAGAGAAGTTAGCATACCGAACGAAGTCGACCGAGAGCTGGACGCCGAGCGTGCATCGTCCATAGGTGGTGGGTTACGTGACGTTGTCAGTAGAGGAGGAGGTCTTTTTGCAAATGAGCGCCGAGCTCGTAGAGGAGACAATGCTCAGCTCTTCGAGGTAGAAAGAATATTCGCCAAACGGTGGGTCAATAACTTCGTATACTACCTTATTCAATGGGTGGGGTACACAGAGTTGACGCGGGAGCCAAGTGCCAACGTGCCAGCGCGCCTAAAGATGGTGTTCGAACACGAGTCAGTCAATTTCGTCTGGGTCTATCAATCTACGCGGGGAAGACGAACCCAGCGTCGCGAGCAGCCAGCTCGCCGGAGTCAGAGACTGATAGACCAAACGAGGCAGGACTAAGAGAAAATGCAAATGCGAACTTAACACCAAACGAGGCAGGTCTATGAGAAAATGCAAATGCGAACTTAACAGCACTCCAGTAGCTGTGAAATCAGTAGTTGTGCAGGCAGCGCCGCGTTGGGGACAGATCAATAGTTTTCTACTGACCGATGGTATTTCCTCTCCTCCCAAGCTTCGTTCGTTGAGAAGAGCAAGAGCGTCTGGTCGGCTGCGTCATCTTTTGCTGCCTGGAATGTCTTGACATTGATCCGAACCTGCTTCATCACGCGCGTGTAGAGTTGTGGACGGTAAACGAGTGCGAACACAATCTCGAGCAACACGAACATCGGAGCCGTGATCAGAACCTGGTCCAGGCTGTCGAAGAGGAACGGTTTGCGACGCTCGAAGACGCCGTGGCCAATGAAATGCAGGTCCAGGCTGTGGCGTGGATGGCCAGTGCCACATGCATGTTGTGCACGTCCATGGCCTTGGCACCCTCGACAACGAAGTAGTAGGCAAGTGTGAAGAAGATGGAGATCATATCGACGCCCAATGTGCCAGTACGTTAACTACGAGCGCGACCCAATCACGCATTTCTTGGAGCTACGTTGGTGGTCGGTCTTGTGTGCCGCTGCTTTGGACGGGGTGTCGTGCTGGAGCTCTTGGGCTCAAGTTGGAGAATGACACTGCAAAGCTAATGGCTTAGGCGCACATGGACCCCACCGTCCCAACCACAACCTCGAGAGTGTGGTCTCCGCTCGGATACCAGCCGAAATGTAGTGCCATGGCACGCTGCAAGGAAAATTGAGGCGTCGTTGTTGCTGCAACTGCAACATAATAGCTACAACTTAGTGCTCACATCACTTCACCTATGCTAATGATTCAACCAAAATCACTGACATGGAGTGTTTATTAGCTTTGTGCTAAGTGTTACTGCTTCCTAAATGTGTGGACACTCCACTTGAGTTTTGTGAGTGATAGCCGTCCACCATTCGTGTGCATTGTCCTATATTTTGGTGGCGGTTCCAACTTATTTGGTGGAGTTACACCTGCCTCACCCTTGAGGCGGACAAGCAAGCGGAAGCGTTCTCTTCGTCAACGTTGGCGGACGGTGGCGCTAAGTCGGAAGATCGCTAATGTGAGCTTCCTGATGGGAGACTAATTAGCGGACGATATCGATGAGCAGCTCGAGCGTCAGTTTCAAGGTATGGCTATATCGTGATACGCGTCTCGATCAGCTCGCTACTGACACCAAGCGGCAGACCTACTTGCATAAGGGTGGTGAGCTAAATGATGAAGCGCTCTTGAAACACTTTCGTGTCACTAGTACGGCCTTTGCCGTTTTGGTGCACCTCATACATGGTGACCCATCTTTCAAACCTTCTGGTCGTCGTTCATTTCGTCGGGGAACGCAGCTACACCTACTGATTTATGGTGACGGGAACACATCTTCAAAACTAGCACAGTTCTTTAGCATGGGCAAAGGGTCCGCCCAGAACTACATTCTACGCACGTGTACAGCCATAATGCGACTGCAAGATATTATTATTGCGTGACCAGACGAAGAAGTGTGGAAGATGATATACAGGCGTATTCGAAAAACGCACGGATTTGTAAAATCCATGGGACTTGTGGACGTCACGCCGCTGCCGCTGAAAGTTAAGTCGCGGGCTAATGGCGAGGACAATTTCTCGCAGAAGGGTGGCTACTCCTTCAAACGCACTTATTATTTGTGATGATATATCGCGTGTACGCGATGCTGTCCTGGGGTGGCCTAGTAGTGTGCACGGCAATCGTGTCTGAATAGTAGATTATATAGATCGCCATTGGTGTGCTTTGAGCACAACGAGTATCACCTTGGTGCCTTAGCGTTTGTCGTTATGGTCCGTGATTGGAAACAATAAATTTTCAACGATTTTTCATATCACTGATATTGCAGTCTACGCTTGCAGTAACATCTGGTCCTGCAGTGAGACTTGCAGTCGAAAGTCGACTTGCAATTTATACTGCAATTCCTCCATGCTTTTCAATTTACATTGCAATTTTTATCACCTTGCAATAATGCATTGCTCTTCAAAATTGCAATTTCCATATGTAAGCAACTTCAAGTTGGAGCTATTTTTTTAGCGGATTCCGTGATACCTGGATGGTACACAATACTATGGCATTGGTACAAGCCTCGTTATAGAAGCAAAGAGGTCGGCAGTGGCGTTCGGCCTCTCATTCTTCATCTTACTCAGGCTCGAGTAGAACTCACCTTCATCAGCTATTCTCGAAGCTCAGTATCCTCTCTTCTCCACTGGCGTCTTCCTCGCTCAAGACCGATCATGACATTTACTAAGAATAGGGTTCGGCGAGGACAGATTCCAGACATTATCAAGTTATTTGAAGATGTCAACAGCTCGGGAGGCGACGTTGTGCACACATGCACTAAGTGCAGATCTACACCATCACAGCGATGAAAGATTGGATGCACAAATCTCTACAGACACCTTGAGAGCTGCCAGGGCAAGCGTTTTAAGGACAAACACGTTGAAGCGATAAAAACGAGGCAAAGCAATCTGGGATTTCAAGTCGTCGACTACTTGAGCGAGCGTGAATTGGTTGTCTTCAAGTGGCTGGTGTGAGTTGTCATGCGGAATATGGCCATATGTGAGATGGACAACGAGCTCGCCCGAGAGCTCGCTGGACTTAAGTTTACTGATCATGTATCCAGTCGCTCTATAAAGAGCTACATCCAGGCGCTGCTGTCGCTAGTCGAGACCGTCATAACTGGTGTTTTACTTAAGAAATTTGCGATTATGTTCGACGGTTGGAAGGATGGATCGCCTCACTACATCGCCTTGATTGCAGTGTTTGTAGGGAAGAAGAATGCAAGGAAATGCTCATGGGATTTTCCCCACCACTCGACAAACGGTGCCACCGAGGCTATGGACAAGTTGTGCAGCACCTGTTCAAAGGCAAAAAAAAACTCAAGGCCCCAGCTGCACTGCGAGAGCTAACGGAGCTTGTGGCTATTCGCAACAATCTCACTAGATGGTCATCTTCATACAACATGATTTACAGCTTTTTCGAGATCGAGAACCAGCTTCGCCAAGTCCGCCAAATCGAACTTCCTCGAGACAGCGATCTCCAAGTGCTATAAAGCATTTACCCAACTCTTGCGAAGTTTAATTCAATAATGCTTGGATGTCAAGGTACAGATGTCACCGTAGCTTCATCTCAGGGAACCTTTGATGTGTTACTAGAAGACCCAGAACCAAGCCACTTCTCAGCCCAAGATGCGTCTACTGTTCACAAGCCCGTGTTCGAGTCATCAGTCGCCAAAGTTCAAAACAGCATGATAGGGGACTTGTCAAGCCGTGAAAGGGAAGCCGGAAAACTATTCGATATTCGAGGACAGCCTGAACCGAGACACATTGAATGGGGAGATAGTATAAGTTACTATCAACAACTACAAGAGCGCAAGCGGTGGAAGCTGCATCAAGTCGTGGCGTACCAAGATCTTCGATTCATGGGTGGAGCGTCAGCATCGGTGGAGTGCTTGTTCAGCTCAGCAAAATACGTGATGAAAGAACGCAGGAACCGGATGACTCCAGTCATGTTTGAAGCCATCATATTCCTAAAGACTAACCGCGCTTGTTGGAGCTCTAGACTTGTGGCCAAAGCAATCAAGAGCGTTCCCAATATGCCTTTGGAGTCAGAAGAGTAAAAACAATGTATACAACTGAATATCGTAAGTAGAGCTGTAATTCGGTATTGCGGTTAGCCATGCAATTGAGCATTGCAATCTCGGGTCGTTGTGCAATTGAGTATTTTTATTTCGGGGATGCCGCAGTTAGTCATTGTTCTTGCAATACGTTTCCGGCGAATAAACCAATTATTTTTTCCAATCACTGGTTATGGTTCCATCTTTTAAAAGGCCCCGCAAGTGTGATTTGGATATTCACTTTAACAGTCAGCAAAATAAGGCTCGTATCAAGACGGAACATTGCATCGGTCTCGGCAAGACACGATTTCAGTATATGCGTCGGATTCAGGTCAAGCTTTATAGGAAGAAAACCATGAAACGCTTGTTACAACTGATCACGTGTGTCTTCATACTTCATAATCTATTGATTTATGAGTCGGTTCCTGAGAAGTGGAAAGAAGACGTGAAGAAAGGATAAAAACGGTTTAAGTGACGATGACGAGCTGAACCAGGCCCTAAGTCGACGTGCTGGAAGTGGTGAGCGTCGTAAACAGCTTTTTTCGCTACTTACTCAATGGGGCTTCAGGGTAGCAGAAGTGAAGCGTCAATCCCGTGGGCAACGACCCCCTTCTTGGCAAAGCTTGTCTCTCTCGGAGCAGTACCACCTTCCGGTTTAGCGTGCGGGACTCGGCTTGTGCTTCGATGTGCTGATTCCGGGCAACTGGCTCGGCGATGCGAGCTTGAATCTTAACAGCGGGGGCTTCTACCTTCTGACGGTTCAACTTCTGGGAATGTAAATGAAAATCATTTTTGTGATCGAGCTGTTTTTTTTTTAACTCTACCAATGGGTACGCTGCGAGCTCCCCCAACAACTGAGCGACCGCTGCATTTACCTGGGATTCGGTATAGCTTGCTCATTTAGACATTATTGCAAATTAAGCGAAACTTAATGACAGCTACCGGTCCGAGGTAAGGGGTTATTATGCGCTCTTGTAGACATTTAGCTTTTAGCCAATCGGTTTCTGCTAGTCATCGTACAGTATGATGATTGGTAGAAATTAAATGCGCTGACCAGCAACCTTGTTGCTAGAGGCAAGATTAGAAAGGGGGATTTGCTCTCACTACAATCCCCATAAGTTTGGCTGGGATAAACTGGTCGGGAGCGCGATTTGGTGAGCTCCATTCAGGGCGCTACATACATGTTTTGAAAATGTTCTTAAAAGCTATTAAAATTAGCCAGGATAGCTGACATTGCGAGCGATCAATAGACACTCGCAGTATTTCAATTGATCATATATTTGCTGAGTTGTTGCCATTTATCTTAGGGACAACGTCATATTTGCACTAAACTGGCCATCGACCTTAGAATAAATGTGTTCTATGACTATTGTTTTTTTTGTCAGAATGCCGCTACTTCATCAACCTTTCATACGACTCTTTCCCAATCACAATTCGCTGCCTAAAATGAGTAACCCTGGAGACGTCTCACATATAGTACCACAAAACCGGATCACGTCTCTGCCCGAGCCTTTAAAGCAGTGCAACTTACCGGCAAAGTATATGCAAGAAGAATGGGGGTTCAATCCCCCCCCTGGTCTGCTATGCATTTGTGGGCAAGGGAGGGAGGACGTGGGCGAGGATTGGCGATGAAAATCGAAGTTGGAGGACTCCAGGTGGCAGACAGAGAAACTGTTAAGCGCAGCTAGCGTCTTGCGATCCGTGCCGAGCGGCTGGATGGGGAGATCTGTTAAGGTTACGCCGTCAAAATCCGGGTGCAGTCGGTGGAACTGTCTTGGACGAGATCTTGGCTGCGGATCCAGTCTTGGATGCCAACCCCGATTTTGACGGCGTAACCGCAACAGCCCCAGTCGGTGGTACCGTCTTGGACGACGTCTTGGTAGCGGATCCAGGCTTGGATGCCGACCCAGATTCTGACGACGTAACTATCCCAGATCAGGCCATGGTACCATATTGGACTAGGTCTTGGATGCCGATCCAGATTTTGACGGCGTCACCGCACCAGATCCAGTCTATGGTACCGTATTGGACGAGGTCTTGGCTGAGGATCCAGGCTTGGACGCACCCGTATTTTGACGGCGTAACCTTAACAAATCCAGTCGGTGGTACCGTCTTGGACGAGGTCTTGGCTGCTTGGATGCCGACCCAGATTCTGACGGCGTAACCGCAACAGCTTCCGTCGGTGGTACCGTCTTGGACGAGGTCGTGGAAGCGGATCCAGTCTTGGATGCCGACCCAGATTCTGACGACGTAACCGCAGCAGATCCAGTTCATGGTACCGTATTGGTCGAGGTCCTGGCTGCGGATCCAGTCTTGGATGCCGACCCATATTTTGACGGCGTAACCGCAACAGATCTAGTCGATGGTACCGTATTGGACGAGGTCTTGGCTGCGAATCCAGGCTTGGATACCGACTCAGATTACGACGGTACAACCGCAGCGAATTCAGTTTTGGAAGGCGTCGTGACTTAGATCCGACCTTGGAAACCACCTTGGCAGCAGAACCGGTCTTGGACTTGACCTTGGAAGGAGATTTTAAAGAAGATCCGGCAGCTGATCCAGCTTTAGCCGAATCCTTGGTGGAAGGTGACGTCGTGGGCCAAGCTTGGACGAACCTAGATGGCGGCCAACCTTGGGTTTGGAAACAGTCTGACCTGAGCCGCCATGCGTAGCGCCTACCAGGTCGTCCACACCACCGTCATCATTGACCTTTTCAGCATCAACAGGGGACGAGATCCGAGTTCTTTTCCGGGGCCGGGGAGGCACAGCGCAAGAAGTGGTGGATGCGCTGTGGGGTCGTTTCACTCTTGAAGGATCCTACCTATCTAGAGGCTGCCGTGAGGCTGCAGTCCTAGCAGCCGGGGGCGATCCGGCTTGTCATGTCGTACTTATCCGCTTGTGGGTACAAATAAGTAGATCTATAGAGTAGATCGCGTAGCAAAATGACTGTACCTTACCGATCTGATCTTGTTGATTGCGTATGCACTCGCTGATGCGCCTTCGTCACTGGTGGTCTTTCAACACCCGATCGGGTCGTAGCCAGCATCGTGGATCTCGCCGCAACCCCGACACTCGTAGAAACACTGATCCGCGGGATGACCTTTCTTGCCACACTTCTCACAAATCAGATGTTTCCAACATTCAGCTTCTGTGTGCTTCCGGGATATACACTGCGAGCATCTGATTTGTCTTGTCCCGTCCATGAGATCTCGATCTGTATATCCCACGATCCCCGGGTAAGAAATACACAGTGCGGGCGTTGTCTCCAGTCTTTACCGTACGATCATTGGGAGTGGTGAGACAGTCTCTACGGTAATCCTCCAGACCGGAGTCCGATCCATCAGATTCAAATTCAGTTCCTGAGTCGGGCGCCTTGACTTGGTGGACCCGTTAAGCGGGGGCATGGGTGTCAGAGCTTTTTCGCGATACTTGCCAGATCCGACTCGCGCCTTCTTCTGGCGGTGTATCGCGCAATCCACTGCCTGCAGCACTTCTTTGAGCTCGTCGGCATCTAGAAGTCGTAGCAAGGTCAACCTGTTTGTCAGATCAATATCTCCCAAGGTTTGATGAAATGATCCACATGCCCCCGTAGTACCTTGGATCCCTCATCCTTCATCTTCCACTTGGCCCGTAGACCGGCCACAATGAGCCGATGAAGATACTCTAGCGGAGAATCGTCCGATCGACGGCGAGCATGGTAGTACTGTCTCGCTACCCCGATCCACAATACTGCGTTTGGAAACTTCGCAAATGTCAAGCACTTTTCAGCATCTGACGCTTGATCTCTCATGAGGGCTGGCTTGACTTTCCTGATCCATGATCGCGCTTGGTCTTCGTCTTGATCCTTGCCCCTGAACTTCTTCAGATCCGATATGGCTGAGATCCGTACCTTCTGGATCATAGAGGATCCATTCGTCCCGGCCGCAGCTGTTGCTACCGCCGCTGGCGAGGGGGATGGGACATCCAGATCATCTGGGTCGAACTCAACATGGGAGTGGTCTCCCGCTACTGACTCCATTTCCACGTCTCGTGCTTCAATGGTCATGGAACACTTGCGTTTGTGGCCTGGGCATTTTCATACCTTATTCGGCCAGGAAACGTCTCATCGCAGCTTCGGAGTGCCGTTGTAAGGTGACTGATAAGGTGTCGGAGGACACGGTAGCTGTAGCCTGGCCTACCGTCGGGAAGGGATTCGTGAGACGATTTGCTTAAACCCAATTCGACGATAATCCCACTGGCTTCTTGCTGGAGCTGGCTTGATCCTGGCGGGATTGTATCGGATCGCGGGTATAACGCCCTGGGTTCCGAGTCTTCGCACTTGAGGGCGCCTCCTGTCCCCGGATGCTTGCCCGCGCTTCCAGCATGGACGCACCGGAGGGGTATAAGGTTTTGCGTCGCGGCTCAGAAGACGTGTATGATCCAACGCACCAGCCACGATGCCCGAGTCCGTAAGCAGACGTAATAGATCCTTAACTGCCACTATTATTTTTGACGGTTTTGTTGGAGCTCTCACCGGTTCCCTTGGATCTTCGATCTGTCGTGGATTCAGGATCTGCATGACAGGATATTGATACAGAAAGTCGCGTAAAGCCTGGTGGTGATATACAACCTCGAGATCCTTGTCGGACCAGCGACCCCTGCGGATCTTGACGCAAGTCAAGATCTGCGGGGTCCCCGAGGGGACCTAAGTAAGATAGAGAGGTTTCTCTTCTAGATCCGGATCCACCTCTTTTTCATTGACAGAATTCTTCCCAGGACTCCATCGATCCGCGGATCTTGCTTCATTCAGCAGCGTTTTCGTCGATCCGATCTCCGATGACGCCTCTTCCCCTAGCGCAATCTTCACTTGAGCATCTTCTTGGGACTCACGGTGAAATGCCTGGTTCCACGCGCACCATTGTGGTGTGTGGTGAGCAGGATTAGCAAAATCTGCGAGATTGCTGGATCCAAATTACCAACAGCGCCCAGACACCGACTAACGGAGTCCCCCGATGATCCGTGATCTGCTGAACTTTCCTCACCTTGTGTACCCGTCGGTAGTGCGGGATCTAGCTCTGTCGGTAACTTCCGAAGCGCTCAAGTGGTGAAGCTTGAGTGTCTTGGCGAGACGTGGGGATAGGGTGGAACAGTAGTGGTAGGATCTTCACTCTGTGTCCGTAGTTGTTTCTGGATCCCAAGCGAATATTCGAGCTTGGTGGATCCAGGGCCTTGATCTGGGTTCTGGCTGTTGGGTTGCCTTGCGGGTGTGTTCCCTTGCCTTTGTGTTCCTTTGCGTCGTACCTGTCGCCTCCTGTAGCGGAATCTTGAGAGTTGAGAGACTCCTTGGTATACCCGGCCAAGTAGAAAATCTGGTTAGCTTTTCGGACCTGCACGTGTAAAGGAGAGCTCGCTAGGTGGTAGGAAATGGCCAATATATTATTCAGCTATTACTACCAATACTAGATGCGCAATTCCCAACCTTCACCGAGCTTGCAGCGGGGCTGCCGTAGCTTTAGCGTCAGAGGAAGACGTTCGACTCAAAGAGTCACTAATACTTAGTTCCTTATCCAAAGGACACTTACAGCCCAAGACCAGGGCTCAAAGCTAACACCTTAACTTTTATGCTTCAAAACTAGAAGTGTTTTATTTACTATTATTGCGGCCAAGCCGCCTAGGGGTAAATGTATCTGTTTAACTATCTAGCATAGTTAAACCTAATCAAATGCATAACGTGTGGCTTTCGGCCAACGTACTGAGAGACCTTGTTAACTCTCCAACTTATGTACTGAGAGTTTATTAACTCTCCAGGTACTTCGTACTCCTGTGTGTTCCACACCATGTAACCCCGTTACACTCTCCCCCACTAAGATGAGAACATTCCGTTCTCGAAACTCTCCTCAGCGAGGTCACGTCTTGTTAAGACGGCGGAGGTTACTACACCTCACACCAGCGTTGCCCAGCTCCGTGAGCTCACAAACGCCTACGCATCGTTGATGCCCAACTTCTCGTCGTCAGCCCACGGCCCAATGCTCCAAGCGCAGCGCGCATCTTGCTCTCAAGCGGTCTCAGACCTACGCTCGCGCTCCGCGCCTACTCCAAGAGCTGCAAACCGCTTAGAGCAATGCTCTTGACTCATTCGAGTCGTCGACAACAGCTCAGCGGTTAAACACTCGCTTCACAAGCGATAGGTCGGTGGTTCGAACCCACTAGGGCACAGCCTCTCGTTCCATGAGCGTTTGCTCACGCTTGGACAAGCTTATGGCCAACACCCTTTTAGCTCAATGGTTGAGCGTTGGCTTTGGAAGCCACAGGTCGGTGGCTCGAACCCACCAGGGCACAGCCCTCTCGTTCCATGAACTGTTGTCCTTGAATGGACAAGCTTAAGGGCAACGCCCTTTCAGCTCAGTGGTCGAGCGCTGGCTTTGAAAGTCACAGGTCGGTCGTTCAAATCCACCCGGGCGCAGCCCTCTCATACCATGAGTAGTCCGTTCTCACACTGACGTACGGGCGTCGCCCTTATAGCTCAATGGTAGAGCTCCGGCCTGTCAAGCCAAAGGCCAGTGGCTCGATCCCCGTCCGGGACACCACTTTCGCTGTTACAGCGCATCCACATTTGGATCATGCTCATCGAGCAAGTTGTTTCAAAACAACTATGCGTCTATCGAGACGCTTGTGCCTGAACCTTGTTCAGCACAACACGAAGCACCTGCTTCCTTCGGGTCCATGTCCCTAACACTACGAGGTCTCTCCACCTCCTGCTCCTGCTGCGAGCACCGCTCATACGTACGAGCTGGCTGCTGCAGCCACTGGTCAGAGCCTGAGCTCAACTACTGACCTCATCGCTCCCCACTCTAGTGGGAGGCTCCCAGCGCCTGGCGATGCTGTCGCACGCCATGGTGGCGCTTCGGCACATGATGTGCCCGGTCGTAAGCGTCAACGACGTCAGGGCAATCTTGCCGGAGGATAACCTCAAACTCCCATGAGTTCTGTGAATGAGGGGAAACCCCTTCCACTTCACTAAGTACTGAGTACGAACCCTAGGCGTCTACGCCACGCCACAAGGCGTTCCACGTGAAAGTGGAGCTCACCATGCTCATCGAGCAGAGCAGGGAGGAGGGCCTTGCCTCAGCTGGGATCTCGCGGGGAGAGTCAGCACTTGCCGGAAACGGCGTCTGCGTCTATACGACGCCCGGCGTCACGACGCGAACGTTCACGTTCACCCGCCCATCGGTCGATCTCGAAGAGATGATCCACCTTGTGGATAGGTTAGAGCCACCACTGTTGACTTACAACCAGGTCTCGGACCTTGAGCGTCCAGTTGCTCGGCTGAACGCTCAGCTTGCCTTGCTCCTGCATCTCGGGCACTTCGCTCCGCGACCTGTGGCTCTGCCACATGCTGTTGATCAGCCATCTGTGGATCCACCACTTGCTGTCGTTCAGCCTCCCGTGGCTCTACCACCTGCTGCCCTGCAGCTGTCCGTGGCCCAGCCACCGTTGGTGCCAACGCCTCCGCGCTTACCTGAGCAGGGTCTTGGTATGGCTTAAGCAAGCCGACATAGAAGACCGGATGCGTGCGCATCTTCTTCGGAAGGTTGAGCGTATACGCTAGGCCCTTCCTGGCCACGACCTTGAACGGTCCTATGAACCGAGGTCTTAACTTCGTCTCGAAGACTGCAGACACTGCATGAGTAGGTAGGTTTTTAGCGTTTAATAAAACTTGGTCACCGACCTCAAACCTCTCAACATTGCTTCTGCCCTTGGCATCTGCATGTTCCTTCTGCGTGTCTTGGCTTTCAGCCATAGCGTCGCGTACTTGACGCATTACGCTCAGTCTCAAAGAGACAAAGTCATCGACTTGCTTGCGAACCGCAACAGGGCTGACATCAGCTAGCCGCTCGGCTATCCCTCCCCCACCAAGCCCTGAGCCACTGCGTGGCGGCGTCAGTGGGACGCGAGGGTTAACCAAGCCGCTCACATAGAACGGAGTGTAGCCTGTCGAGGCGTGCACTGAAATTTTAAATGCGAACTCAACGAGTGGGAGCATCTGGCTCCAGCGTTTTGGCGCCTCAGCGCATACGCTTCGGAGGGTATCCTCCACAACGCGATTCACGCGTTCGGTTGACCATCGGTCTGCGGATGGTCCGCTGTGGACATGTCCAAACGAGTGCCGAGCACTCTGAAGAGGGACGTCCAGAACTTCGCGGTGAAGCGCGGGTCTCGATCCGAGACAATTGCCTCAGGCAAGCCATGTTGGCGAAAGACCCGTCTAAAAACAGCAAAGCTGTACCCTCACCATCAATGGTGTCCGGCACCGCCGCTAAGTGAGTCATCTTGCTCAATCGGTCTACAAAGACCACAATACCCGTGTTTCCCGCCTTATCCTTGGGAAGGCCAAACACAAAGTCCATACTCATGGACTGCCAACATCCCTTGGGGACAGGCAAACTCGCCAATGGCGCTGCCGTGCTCGGCGCGGACTTTGTCCGTTGACACGTCTCGCACGTGCGTACATAGGTGCCGACCCACTTATACATCTTGGGCCACCAGTACATCGAGCTCACCGAGCCATAGGTCTTCTCCCGACCTACGTGCCCGCCCACGAACATATCATGAACCTCATAGAGGATTTGATACTTTAGATCCTCATCATTAAAAACGACTACGCGAGGGTTATCCTCAGAGTCGGTGCTGTAGTACAGCAGGCCGCCATCGAGTGAGTATCGATGCAGCCTCGCGCGTAAGCGCCCAGACAATTCCTTGTCAGAGTCTTTAAACTTTTCGCTCCCAAGAGCCCGTAGCAGCGCTACGCACATGTCGTCTTGTGCATACGCTCCGCGTATCAAGTCAGGCACTGACGACGTCACTGTCGTGACATGAGCTAACTCGTAGTCCGGCCTGCGCGAGAGCGCATCGGCCACTACATTAAGCCGCCCCGGCTTGTACTTCACCTTGAAGTTATACTCGGCAAAGAAGGAAAGCCATCTTGCCATTCTCTGAGAGAGATGAGGCGACTGTGTCGCAGTGCGTAACCACGCATGGTCAGTAAAGATCACAAAAGGCTTAGAGCCTAGCAGGTGTACCCTGAATTTGACTAGAGCATACTTCATTGCAAGTAGCTCTTTGTCATGAACTGGATAGTTCTTCTCTGCAGCTTTGAGCTGGCGAGACTCAAACGCGATCACGCGTTCACGCCCTTCGGCGTCTGCTTGTAGTAAAGCACAACCGATTGCAAAATCGGAGGCGTCACAGACGACGCTAAACGGACTATCCGGGTCCGGTAGCGCAAGGATCGGAGCCTGGAGAAGGCTCTCCTTCACAGCCTCAAAGGCTCCGTCGTGCTCGACGTTCCAGCACCATGGTGCGTCCTTCTTAAGGAGATCTGATAATGGCCGAGCCATCTCCGCGTAGTTCGCACTGTACTTGTGCAAGTAATTGGCTAAGCCTAGCCACTTGCGTAAGTCTTTTTGGTTCTTGGGAACCGGCCAGTCCACGATGGCTTTGACTTTGGCAGGATCTGCCCGTAAGCCACGCTTCCCAATGAAGCACCCGAGGAAAGGTATCTCCTCCGCGCCAAAGACGCACTTGTCCAAGTTGGCATACAACTTATTAGTGCGCATGCACTCGAGCACCGCTCGCAAGTGGTCAATGTGGTTATCCACGTCTGACTTTCCGTGCTCGGCACGACTATGGACGAATATATCGTCAAAGTACGTTTGAGCGTACGCCCGGTGGGGCCTAAACAACTGCGTCACAAGACGATTGAACGTTGCTGGTGCGTTCGACAGCCCCTGGGGCATCACCGAGCCACCCCCAGAGCATACCGCTCGGAGTACTCAC
>NW_003303739.1:1757216-1775210 GCF_000142945.1 Phytophthora infestans T30-4 | reverse complement strand
GTCACGCTGACCAGTCCGAAGAGGGTCCGCCGCCATTCCGGCGATAAGAGTTCTTAACTCTTGGACATAGTCCGATAAATCCTTCTTACTCCTGGCGGGTAGCAAGGAGCTTCGACCGGATACGGTACGTCTGATTAGGCAGCGCGAACACGCGCGAAAGCTGTAGCTTCAGCTGATCCCAAGTGGGGAATGCAGCGTCAACAGACGTGCCGCACGTTAGTGTTCATTCGCGAGCGCGACCTCCAAGCCTGGAGATAGCCAGCGCCCCGCGCTGATGCTCAGACTGAAGCAGGGCCGATCCCATGGCCATCTCGACCTCACGGGTCCAGAGGAGGATATTCTCTCCATCCTTCCCCTCGAAGGTTTTTACGCTCACCATGAGCAGTTTCAGTCTCATAGAATCTTCACGCGTCATCGATTCCGCCACCGTTGCGGCGCTCATCTTCTCTTGGACGTGCTCCAAGAGCGCGTTCTCGTAGCGAGAGAACGATTCCAGCCTGGCCGTGACCGCCTCTGGACCTTGCGATGCAAGATGAGCGCCCTTCGGGCCAAGCAAGGACATAAGCTTAGTAAGTGCGTCCTGCTGCGCCGGGGGCAAATTCGCGAACACGGGGTGTTCCATCCTCGCAGAGGATTTAGTCAACCGACTCAGGAGCGGGATTGACTACAAGTGCTACCAAGTGCAGCGGGACTGCCGTAGCTTTTGCGTCAGAGGAAGACGTTCGACTCAAAGAGTCACTAATACTAAGTTCCTTATCCAAAGGACGCTTACAGCCCAAGACCAGGGCTCAAAGCTAATACCTTAGCTTGTATGCTTCAAAATCAGAAGTGTTTTATTTACTATTATTGCGGCCAAGCCGCCTAGGGGTAAATGTATCTATTTAACTATCTAGCATAGTTAAACCTAATCAAATACATAACGTGTGGTTTTTAGCCAACGTACTGAGAAACCTTGTTAACTCTCCAACTTATGTACTGAGAGTTTGTTAACTCTCCGGGTACTTCGTACCCCTGTGTGTTCCACACCATGTAACCCCGTTACAGAGCTCGTACGGCCAATGTAGCTCCGATTCTTGAGGACGGGAAGGCACTTGCGTAACACTGTGCAAATTGAGTTCTGATTCATTGTTAAGGCTATACCTGCCTGGATTTCTACATTCTATGTTTTTTACCTGCTAAACTCCCTACCAGGGTTGGCTGCCTACCTATTCTCTCCTTGGTCCATCACATCAGCTGTATCAGCATCAGACCCACCGGATCCATGGCGTAATCATAATGAGGTCGCCGTATTATGGGTACACTGTCCCGGATCCAAGTCATTTTAATCCACCTTACTGCAAGTGTACACTTCATCGCGGATCTAAGCCCTCCGACCATCCAACACCATATTACGAATGTCTGTGGTCTCCATCGCTCCATGAAAGCTCGAGATCCGTTGGATCCACCGACCCAATATCATAGATCCAAGTCACTCTGTGTGGGATCCTCAATCCCTTGGATCCAAACTGGGGGAAGTGGGATCTGGGGCATCTAGCGGTGGGTCTTGCCTTTTCTTTTGTTGTTAATACCAGATCCACCTCCATATGGCGCCCACACCCTTTCCTCCATAGGATCCCCACTCGATTCATCCGCACATGGTATATCTCATGTCCCTCGGTACAATTGGGTTAGAGTGGATCCGAGTCTCCACTTGGTTGATCTCAGCTATACTGCCACCAACCATGTTCCTCTTGCCGTTCTTCATACTGTGAGCCACTATTATCCCCAGATCCATCGTTTTTCATCTCTTATCGCCGATTCACACCGTCGACCCATATGGGATACCACTTTACCTCGACCAAATCCACTTCGAGCAGTATGGATCCACGTCAAGCAATCCAGATTCACCCCAGTCATTAATCTGTGATAGTGACCTCTTGTCAGGTCCCACCTCTCATTTCTGAGAAAGCACTTCGCCACATTTGTTTTGATTGATAGTGGGATTTATATATTACATTAAGAGTCTCTGTGCTCAAAGAACATAACAGCATTTACTCTCAGCCACACAAGGGCACGTCCGACATTCGGTGAGTACGCGGTAGTGGCGGGTAGTTTTGGAAGGCTGGACATGACTGTCGGTGAGAACTCCTACTCGTGGTAGCTTAGTGATCATCCCAGTAGGGCCAAGAGAAGAGGGGTAGACTGGCGGTGTATTTGATATCGAGTCATCGCTGTGTGTTGGATAAGCTTGTGCGCTATCCTTATATTACGTTTTGTTCGGAGCTTGACTCCGACACCCCCGTATCAGGTCTGAAACACGTCCGGTACCCTAACGTTATAGGGACTGCGAGATATATTTGGTAGAGAGAGAAAGAGAGAGAGGAAGAAGAAGAAAAAGATGAAAAAAAGAAGAAGAAGACTCTAGCCTTTTCTAGTGGTTAGTAGTGTTGAGTTTTCGGTGGATTGCCAGCGGGAAACACGGTGCACAGGAGACATCCCAACCTGGTTGTGACGGGGTCACACAGCACCTTGCACAGAGGAAGTGCTTAAGGGTATGAACTACCCGAGTGAACGTTAGTCCACGTGTTCCCGGTCTCAAAGCGAACGGTTTGCTACTTAGAAGAGTTGATTTAAGACTGATGTATTTATAAGTAAGGTTAGCTTGGGTTCCAAACAATCTAGAGGTTACCTATAGTGGAGCTAAGTAGTCATGCTCTGACTGGCTCCGAGAGCACCTGGTACCGTGTACCAGGTGTCCACAAGAGTGACGGGTCACTCTTTATGTAACCAGATTGTACCCCGTTACACTGGTAGCGTAGTTCCAGGGCCTTCTAGCTCATTATACACATTAAGCGTAACTAAATTAAAGGAACTTAGTAGGTCTTGTTAGTGTAAAAGTGTGCTAGTAAATTTCTGGCGTGTTTCGCCACGACAGAGCCGAGATTGAACTATTTGCATGCTCAAGTAGGGCTGCACTGAGATGCGAGAAGTATCAAGGGCGTCATTGGTATTGTCGACGAGGGGGTGTCAAAGATGACGGTACCGAGGCTCGGTCTATATTTGCGAGAAAAAAAAGAGTCGTCTAGCATTGTCGGTTTCAAAACAACCTTTAAATGACCCCACGCACCTTCTAGACTAAAGCGCGAACATTTATAAAGTTAGTACATTTTTTTCCTATCTGTAAAAACAGTACGCTCGGTCCGAGCGTACTGTGGACCGCGGTAGGTTGCGTCGAGCAAGATGCCACTACCGATCATGGGATGTGCCAAGTGGTGTGGCACTATGTACAAGGAGCCCGAACCTGACGTGGCGCTGGATGGAAAAAAAATATCTATATGTATATCAATTATTTGATGAATCTCACTCCACTAAATATTGCGTTATCAAGCGTCCTAAGACTGTGCGTTCAACAATCGGCGCATCTCGCGTTCGTATTCTACATCCGACAATGAGCCTCCGGATCAACAGAAAACCGAACTTTACAAAAACATGAAGTTAAAAAAATCTTGGCGCGAGCTTCAAAATTGAAGAATGGACAGCTTACATCGAAAAGTAGTTTGTTGGCAAAGGATCATTTCATTATGATTGACTCCACAATTAGACGTGCCACCCAAACACCTCCATTCCCTCAGGAAACTGTTCAGCTTCGTCATTGCGGTGGCTCCACTTGCCATTCGTCTTGGAGTTCCGATGGATATCGATAGCCAGTATCACCGTGCTGTGGTAGATCTGCAGCCGGTCGTGCTTTGACGCGTCCGTCTCCGGCCACGACGTGGACTCCACATCAGGCACGAACAACTTCTCGGGCAATACATTGTTCAGGATGCCCACCAGTGATACTAACACATCTGATGCTCCAGTCTGAAACGGGATTTCCACGTCTGTACTTACTTGGCCGTAGCCTTCGCGCATGTTGAAGTATCGGATACCATGTTGGATGTTGGGCTTGACGCTAAAGTACACGCAGTTGGTTCTAGCACAAAGCTTCTCGGCGGCTGCGATGAGGCCGTTAACATCTTGCTCCTTGGCACCACGGAAAACTGCAGCAGTTCTACCCACGTTGCACCACGGGGTCATATCGGAAGCTTTGGTGGCGTATACCGCGTCACTTGACAAACACTCATCCATTTTCAGTAAGAAACCCTCGATATCTTGAGGAGTCTCAGCGTACACGAGCGTGTCAATCGGCTGGTCTACATCCGCCAACTTGTTGCCGCGACCAAGTTGATGGTCGAATATGAACTCTCTTAAATCCAATGCCGAGCCCGTGGTCGCAGCGTAGTTCTTACGGGGTAGTGACGGAGCAGAGAGGGCCACCTTCCCCCATACGTGTTCAAATTCAGATACTTCCTCATCACATGTGAGAGGTGCATGTCCTCCGATGTAGCCCAGGACGGCACGCGCTCCTTCATGAAGTACTCGAGCCACGTTTGTTCCAGAAACCACATGCCGCAGAGATAGTCCTGCTCCTCCATATTGGTGGCTGAGAGATCGTATCCAACGAACGGCCAGCTCTTGTAGCCTTCGAAAGTAGATGATCGTCGATGACCGAAGTTTCCCCAAACACCCTTCTGGTGCTGCATGTACCGAATGTAGTCGATCACAGTTGTGAAATCAATGGGGCGGTCGTCATCCACGATCAGTACGTACTTGGTCGTCGCCATGTACGCCAGCAAGAAGCGGCCGTGAAACTTGTGATTGAAGTCGGATGTTGTAAGTTTAAGTTGCTTGTCGTGTTCGGGATACTTGACACGGATAGCGCTGACGATGGCTTCGTACAACAGTCGATTGGGCGAATTGAAACACATGACCCACACATCCGACGGCACCACATCCTCTTGATTGAAAGCTGCCTCTAGCTGCATCCGTAGCGCCTCGGGCTCGCCTCGAAAAACGTTGAAGATGATTGTAGTCGAAGTATCATTGACATCGAAGTTGGATGTGTAAAACGCTTCACCCATTACTAAAGTTTCACGACTACGCTCAGTTGTTTTAACAAGCAAACTGCTCACCACGACGCTAGGCTGATCGTTTTGTCGGAGGGCTGGAGAACGCTTGAGCGACATGCTCGCATGCAGGACGTTGTGTGCTTCTCCGCCAAGTGCTTGAATGGTCCAACTGCCAACCATGAATCCCATCGAGAAGCAGACAAGTAGCCATGCTACAAGCGTAAAGTAAAAGCTGATGCCTCGATGAGATGGCTGCTTCATACTCGTGTTTTCTGGTAGATCTTGAAATGAATTCGGAGCGGGGTCGCAATCAATATGGCAGCCTAATGAGTACCAATAGTTTTCACGTAGTAGCGATAGAGGCGAGTAGTGTGGCTCTATTCCATTAAGTCGTGAGTGTAGTAGGTTTGTTTTGCCGAGGAGTAGAAGGCAGGTGAGTAATACGGAATGGTTTACTTCCCCTGGTAATAGGTAGAGCCATGAGCCAAAGTGTAATTTGTGGCAATTTAAAGCGCGTAATAAATTGCAAGAACGGTCTTTTTCTATGATCCTAAACTCTTTGGCGTGGAATTTGGAAGGGGGGTCGGTCGGCACTCCTCTTCCAGATGTATTCTTTGAGCTTGACAGATCTGGGGTCCTAAACTTTTTGCTGTGGGGGAATCGCCCCAGTATTGATCAATGCCAATGCTTGCAATTCATGTTGACCCGTCGCTACTACGAGGTACAGCGAGAGATAACCAGCGCTTTTGAGAGCGCAGCTTCAAACTGAATGCGGCAATGTCAAGCAGTTTGAATAAAAAGCAATTTAATAAAAAGTAAGAATTCGAAAGGGCTTACTTCGAAGTTTTGTTTTCAATGGCTCAGGCGATAGAAGAGAATGCACTAAATCACTGACCATATTATCGTTGTAAGCGTTTCCAAGACTGCAATACATACTGCTAGAAGGCCCGAGGCAGAAATTTGTACTGAAGCCCCCCCCCCCCACACACACGGAACTGGCTAGCTGTTCAGACTTTCTCTAGCCGCCTCCCGGGTCGTAATGGAGTGTCTGCTCTCGGTTTGAATACACTTAATCCCGTTCAACTTCGAGAAGTTGCTGGTTTTGAATCAAAACCATTGACAAACATGCTGACGTGGTACTGTAGCGGATCAATATTGCAAGTTTGGTTAGTATTGCAGTTCTTACTGCTACATGTACGTGGTGGTTCTTCAATACAAATTTGCATAATGCTTTCTTCTTGTAATGCTTTCCCATCACTGCTCCGTACCGGTAGTATACATGTAATACGTGTACAGTTTGAACATTCGAATTTGCAAATTCAGGCTGTAAAACGCAACATGACGAATTACGGTATCCATGTTACTGTACCATCGTTCCATGGTATGGAAAATCGCGGTATCGCTACATACATTCTGTACATGTTGTACTTCGAAGAACATGTCACCCCCTCCCCCTAGCAAAATGAAAGTTGAACAGTACTTTTAAGTACGATATGTAGTTCACATACACTGTGTACACTACATAATGTAAATTTTAGCTAATGGGGCAGCCAAGTAGATAGCGCGTATATGCGTTACATTTTAGAACCCTAGCCCGTGACAGACAGACGGGCAGACAACACACTCTTTCAACCGCGGAATGCCACACCACGGAAAGGCTGTGTGCGCTTTAGTTAGCATTGGTAGGCGGTGCCGATGAGCACCCACGTAAGATATGGTCTCAGCAGCTGTTGCAAATAATTGTGGCCCCTGGTGACTCATATTTCGTTTGAAAAGTCCTTTTAGTACTTGTTGCTAGAAGTATGGTGTATTTTAACTTCGTAGTACTTTTATTATAGTTTTACGTACGTTTAGAACTAATTAGATTTATCTTTCATATGTTTGCATGTAGTATTACACGTAATTAATATATCAGCATTAGATAACAATACACGTTTTTTTACTAATATTTATTACTAGAAACTTTTTAAATGCGATTGTAGTGGCTTGGCTTCTCTACACACACACACACCACTCCGCCACCGCCAAAAAAAACGTATTCCCTCAGCTGTGATAATTGGTTTGTATTCGCGCGTGTAATGTGCGAATTGCGATAGTTGGTGCACTTTCCAACACGTTACGTAGCGTTCATCAAGCGCACTGGGTGATTAAATTGACGCGGGGCCACTGAAAAACACGAAACCAGGTAAGAGCACGTAACACGGAAGGATACTAAAATAGATTATGTACACGCTGGGATGGAAGCGGAGCACGGATGGGCACGAAAACAACAAAAGCCACACTATTCTGAAAAAGAAGAACTACGGGAGAGCACGCAGTCATAAAAATTGGAAGGACAAGAACATGACGGGAGTGTACGTACCACGGAAGGGAACTAAAATATTGACACCCCAGCATGCTGAAAAGCACGCTCTAGGGAAGAGCACGCACGTTCGAAGCCACGGTAGAGCATGCAGCGGGGCTACCGTAGCTTTAGCGTCAGAGGAAGACGTTCGACTAAAAGAGTCACTAATACTAAGTTCCTTATCCAAAGGACACATACAGCCCAAGACCAGGGCTCAAAGTTAATACCTTAGCTTTTATGCTTCAAAACCAGAAGTGTTTTATTCACTATTATTGCGGCCAAGCCGCCTAGGGGTAAATGTATCTGTTTAACTATCTAGCATAGTTAAACGTAATCAAATTCATAACGTGTGGTTTTTAGCCAACGTACTGAGAGACCTTCTTAACTCTCCAACTTACGTACTGATAGTATGTTAACTCTCCGGGTACTTCGTACCCTGTGGGTTTCACACCATGTAACCCCGTTACACCACACGTGCACAAAAACAATTCTACAAAACCACATCGGTAGAACATGGAGCACAGTCCACGGGCCAAACATGAATCCGACCATAAACAGGAGATCACCGAGCATGGAGCACGATACCAGGGTGGAACCGGATATCACCGATCCACGAAGCACGATATTACGGTAGCTTACGATAGAACGGACGACAGACCAACGGCGACACCACAGGATAACGCAATTGTGGTGAAGCGCCCGTTGGTTCAGTTGGGAAGTGGATTGATGGACAAGTACCCGATGGAAGAGTTCTACAACCAGATCCGCCAATGGTTCGATCCAACCAAACACAGAGGAATATCGCCCGAGGTGGCACAAAAGATGTTAAACTAGGATGTTAACGTCAGATGCAGATAAGTGTCTGATATTTGCGAACTTGCTGGCCGGGCCCGCCAGAAACTGGTATTGGCAGCGGGGCAGATCCACTAGGAACAAGTGGCCAGATTTGCTACGTGGTTTCCAGCTCAATGGTTATACTCGGATCCTGAGATCCGAAAGGTGTGGATCCGGAGAAGGCGATACGGAAGTAGATCCATTTGAAGCAGGCGAGCCGATCTGGGGACGCCGTCCGTGCTGGGGCGCAGATCCTATATCGTGATTCCGACGGAATCGTGGGATCGGCTGTGCGAAAGAGTGACATCCCTACTGGAGGCGTGCAATAAATGGAATCTCTCTATCAGTGTGGTGAAGGGTTACTGGGGAATGCGCAAGGTGGGCTATTTAGGTCATCGAGTTTCTAAGGAGGGACTGGAGGCGAATCCTAAGGATCTGTCCTCGTTGGCGGATTTGCCTTTCCCGCAGTCGCTACGAGCGATGCAATCTTTCTTGGGCAGTTTGAATTACTACAGTCGGTTTATTGAGGATTACGCACTCTTCGGTACAGTCCTCTATGAATTGAGAGGTGGACTTTGTTGCAATGGCTTTGCTGCAATGGCTACTTCGGCTATCCGGGCCAAGACCCAACAAGCTCTGTTCCTGAAGGTCGTGGACCTACATGACGCGAGGTTGGGGGCGACCTCAAGCAGGAGCTGGATCCACCCCGGAACCAAGAGGGGGAGGATCCGACCCTGACGGAATTGACAAAGAGAATCTCAGACGAAGTGGAGCCCCGGTGGATCCGAGCTTACCATTCGTTTGCGGAACTGAGGCGCAGGATTTCGACGACGCCCATCCTTCTCCATTTTGACCCAGAACGCCAGCCTACGGTGATAGTCTATGCTAGCGATTGGGCGATCTCGGCGGCTTTGGTACAAGAGTATGAGGGGATCTGTCATCCTGTTACCTTTGTCAGCCGAACGCTAAAGCCCAACGAGTTGAATTATGGAGCAGTAGAGAAGGATATATTGGCACTTCTACGGGTGTTGGGGCTCAATTATAACCTGCTGGTGGGGAGGCCCATCCCAATCCTGACTTGACATTCCACACTCGCCTGGCTGTTTAAGTCGGCCGGTCTGCGAGGACGGTTGGGACGGTGGGCAGCCCTGCTTTCACCATGGACACTGTGTGGTGAAGGGTTACTGGGGAATGCGCAAGGTAGACTATTTATGTCATCGAGTTTCTAAGGAGGGACTGGAGGCGAATCCTAAGGATCTGTCCTCGCTGGTGGATTTTTCTTTCCCGCAGTCGCTACGAGCGATGCAATCTTTCTTGGGCAGTTTGAATTACTACAGTCGGTTTATTGAGGAGTACGCACTCTTCGGTACAGTCCTCTATGAATTAAGAGAGGTGGACTTTGCTGCAATGGCTTTGCTACAATGGCTACTTCGGCTATCCGGGCCAAGACCCAACAAGCTCTGGCCAAATTCTTGAACTCAGCCGTGACTATCCAAGCCCATAAAAGTTACCTGTATTAAGCAAATATGTGACTTGTGTAAAAAAACATTTATTAAATCGATTTAATTTGTAAGGCGTGTAAAACTTTATTCGAGCGAGTTAACATCTGACTCGGCATTGGAGAAATTCAGGTCTTCGTCGGACAATACATCTTCAACGCTATCATCTATCAAACGTAGATCAATCGTTTCTTTTTGTAGCTCAATGTCGCTCACTCGACTGCTGGGGATGGTAGCGAGACCAATATATGAGCTTTACGAAAGCCGTTAATGATCGTAGATTTTGATAGTCTTGCCCAACTTGAAGTAGCCCACCCGCAAAGCGTAGCTCGTGTTGGAGGCTTGAATTCTAAACGCATGTGTGGATGCTGCGTGAGCAAGCAATTGCTGGCGTAGCATACTGACCCACTCGCTCCTTAAGTTCGACTTCAATGGCCTATTTTAGGCAATGCCGGCAGGTTGGCATGTTGCTGTGCACGATGGTAGCACACGCATAAGATGCAAATCAATAGACTTGGCGTAATCTAGCACGGCAGATGTCCAATGTCCGGAAAAATCATCGAGCAGTAAAATAACGGGTCGCGTTGGTCTTGGTCGGGAGCCGAACATGGTTTTTAGCCATTCAATATGAACATCTTCGTTCCACCAGGCTGAAAGATTTGTGTATAGTTTAATAGCGTGTGTTTGCACGCTTTCCTTCGCCTCTTTCCATACGTATATATCGATTCCACTCCGTTTCTCCAAATTTCTTTGTCTCCACCCGTAACGGTTGACCGATTCGACTTGAACACTATAAATGGTGGATATTTTTCTCCATCTGAATCGCCTAAAAGCATTGCTGTCACACGTTCTTTATCTTTACCACCATGGCGAGCCCAACTGGTTTTGAGCCACGTGAATTTCTAGAGCGCTTGCTTAAATACTCAAAGAATACACCTACAATTACATCAGTTTACGTTAGCAAATAAATTGTAAAATAAAATTATTAGCTAGTACCCTTTTGATCAGCGTTATATACGTTATGCACACGCAACTCGAGCATTTTCTGTTGCACCTCGATGCCAAAACTAATGGCAGTCGCGTTCGCGTCCTCCGGAGTAGTCTGCCCTTGCCTCGTACGCGCGCAAAAGCTGAGTCGGTGACGACGTAAAACTCCTTGTTGCCAGTGCCAAGACCCCTTAAAGTTGCTAATCTGTAGATCTTCTGCGACTTCCTTACCCTTTAAGCGTAGCATCGTCGAGCTAATAGGCACTCCATCTTTACGTAGTAAATTTACTCATTGCACAATAGAAGCTTCGGCGTATAGACAATGTGGTTACCACGCCAGACTCTCTAACGTACTTCATGTCTGCCACTGTTGCACTTTTGCAGCGATCAATAAATACAGAGACGTTCTCACGCCACTGATAGATCAGTTTACGACGCTGCTCCATAGCATCTTCGTTTAGACAGGGATAAAAGATTTTTAGAGTGAGCTGGACGTCCTTATAGCCGATGAAGTGCTGCGCAGCCTCTAACTTGTGGTGGTTTGATGTGGTGTAGTAGAACACACAAATATCGTCAGGTGTGGATTCCTTACACAAACCACAACGAATCGCCGAGTTAGGTCGGCGGCTGTATGGCCTGCGCAGAGGGTGGTCCCCTCGCGGTCCGGCCCTTCCGGGACAGACGAGTGGCTCGCTTCCACTCGGTTCCGACTAACCAAGTCAGATCACTTCCGAGGCTCCGCCGAGTTTGGTTCGGCTGAGCTCGTTCACAACTCTGTGCCCTCCACCAAAGGATGGACGACGGCGCGCGAGCGCTTTTACAGGTCACCGAGCGCAGAGGCTGCTCAGCTAGAAGTGTTACGGCACCCGGGCTATCCGACGTACCGGCCCGCTGAGTATGCGGGACTTTCTTTCGCGCGTAGCAAGACTTTGTCCTACCCGGACCGACCTAATCTCTTGGCGCTACCAGTCAATACCCTACAAGCTATGCCTCTCGAGTATTGACGGCAGGCATAATCCAGCCCTATGCAGGGACTTACCGGAAAAGTGTACACGTGTCTTGGACTAGTTAAATTCTGCTCTGTTATCTTCTGGGAGCCCTTTCGGCTCCCCCTATTGAATCCTATGCTTTTCATACAAATATCTAGTGAAATGTAGTCGATTCGGATCTCTACCGACCCTTCAGCTGAGTTCCGGCGACCGTTGAGCTCAGCGGCTATCCGGATAGCATATCCGGACAGATCGCCGAGTACTTACCGTGATCCTTTGCTCCTAAGCTCTGGGTATCAAACCGAGCCGATTCTTGACCTAAAGTAGGTTGGCGTACGGTCGAATCTGGAAATCGCTACACCACAACTGCCCCGGTTATGATACGAGCCGAGCTGGTGAGTGTCTTAATCCTTCATTTGGTTCTGCCACCGTTGGTCCGTACTCGGCTGATGACGGCTCGCGGCTCTCCACCACCTTCTTCGGTACGTTCGTTGCTTCCGCTGTCACTCACTTGGCAGCTCCTTACTCTTCGCATGTTATTCCAGCACAACTCGCGGCGCCATCTTTCTTCTTCCACTCCTCGTCGAGGTAAAGGCGTGCCAGCTGAGTCGATTCCTCGACCCGTCAGTACTCGTGGGGTCAGTGACCGGCATGAAGCTGGGTTGGTCGACCTGACTACTTCCCATGAGTCCGACGCGGAGTCAGTGGGGTCTTCTCGCGTGCGCCTTCCTGGTCCACCGAGCTTGCCGGGCGACACCAATCGGGCGCCACCAATCAGCCAAGCTCGGCTGCTCCAGTGAGTCTTGACTCCCTTATGGCCAGAGTTAACGAGCAAGGGTATGAGCGCCGAGAAGAATTGACCTTCTTGGCGAGGCTCATGGCCTACGGATTTACTCGTTCCGTGGAGCCCTCTGATCCCGTACAGCGGCGAGCGATCTTGCATGCTGCTTTCGCGGGGGAACTGCTGAATATCTTGAAAGGCAACTACGCCGCTCTTGATTCTCCACAGATCATTGGCGATCTCCGAGCTGACAATCAAGCTGTTCAGGAGGAGAACCGCGCACTGACTCGGCGACTGGACTCGCTTGCTCTCAGCAACGTCGACTTGTCAACTCAGCTCTCGTCGGCTCAACAGCAAGTGTCTCGATTGGAGGCTGCTGCCACGCAGTCAGCTAATCTCCTTGCGTCACTGCGAAAGGCTGTAGCTCTGAGTGAGGCAAAACTTGCTCGGGCCATCGCAGCTGAGCAGAGCAAGGTGGCGCTGCGTTGGGTCAGGCCTAGCTCCATCATCAGCAAGTCTTGGATCGAGACGCCGAGATCAACGTCCTCCTCCGATCCATTTCTGAGAGGGATGCGGCGTTCGTCACCCTTCAGGGCATTGCTTCCAAGCACTTCGAACAGCTGCAGGAGTCGGTGCGGTTGTACAGATCCACCGGCACTCAACCTTTGCGGCACGCTCAGTCGGTGATCGCTGAGCAGCGGGCGGTGATCTTGCGACAGAAGCGGCTCATCCGTCGGAAAGGCGTTATTCCGATGCACGACCCTCACATGGTTGCTGCTGCTGGCGGTGGCTTGCAGGTTCCTGGACTTGATCCGTCCGACCTTCTCTTTAACGCTCGGCTGTGTCGTGTCTTAAAGTCTCGCTTCCCTGAGGTTCTCAACATCCCAGCATGTGAAACTCGGCGGTTGGAGTTGATTGTTCATCCTCGCCGAGACGCTCCAGTAGCGAGTTCCGTTATCGGTCCTAGTGTGGCTCCCTCAGCTAGTCAAGCGTCTTCGGTGACTTCATTGGCAGACTCGGCGGAGGCTCCAGTCAGCTCAGCGGCGGCTACGAGCCAGGCTGAGCCGACTCTTGCCCAGCTTCACCGTACGCCTTTGGCGAACTTGACTTCGACTCAGCTTCGGCCTTATGCCAACCCCAAGTCTCCCACAGCTGCAGGTCCTCGTCATCGTCCACCGGCGCCGCATCCGCCTCAACCGTACGCTTGTCCACTTCCCGGGGAGGATGGACACGAGGCTGTCAGTGCCCTCTGGCACTCAAGTTCTCCGCAAGCTACTGTATCCGATGGAGGAAGGCCTCGCTCTGGAAAGTCCCGTCGTCGGACTCGGCGGAAGAAGGTTCGTCACCTTCAGCTGAGTTCTGCTACTCAGCCCGCTGTCTCTGCTCGCTCTGAAGACGACGATGACGCTTCGAGCGAAGCTGAATTCGAGTTTGAGTTGCCTGAGCCGCCCGACGACACCGTTCCTGCGGTTGCTTCGACGACTTCGGCGGGGTCTTCGTCTTCTGGTCCTCCGGTGACTTCGTCAGTCGCGGCTACTCGCCCACCGCCGATATCTTCATCCGATGTCGGGGCTTCGCTGCCTGTCCCGGCTACGAGCGTTTGTGCCCCAGGCTCGCTTCGCCCATCTCCGCTGGGTTGCCCCAGTCGAGTGCACCACTCAGCGTCGTGCCAATGGTGGTTGGGCGCTCCCAGTCGTCATCTCGGGGTCTGAGCGTATCCACCACGCCGACTGACCTAGTGACTCCGGCCGTGAGTGTCCTCAGACCGTCTCTCCCTGTGACCACGGCCGTGTTGACGTCCCCATCTGGGCGCCCTATCCGGAGATCTGCTGCGACCGCCCGCACTGTGACTGCTCAGCTGCTTGAGGACCTCGACGCGTCTGACGACGAGGTGTTAGGGCCTGGTGATGGTTCTGCAACGTCCACCGGCTCGACGAATCCTGCCGCTGGGTCGCTCTTGGATCCCATTTCCTTATCAAAGAACTCGGCTGGCAGTCCTTCAGGTTCCGGCTCAGCGACCGCAGATGCTCGTCGTTCTGCCAAAGCGAGAAGCCTTCATGCGGTAATCTTCGGTTCTAACGACGAGATGAGTGATGAGTCCTTGCCGCCGAGTGATCGCCACTCCTCGCGGCCTTCATCGAAGGATTCTGGTGACGGGACGAGTTCTGCCTCTGCGCCGGCTTCGGGGAAGCAGCAGCATCGCAAACGTCGTGCCTCGTCGAGTTCTACTGGTCATCGGTCAGAGCGATCCAAGATACACAAGAAACACAAGAAGCATCACAAGACGCACCGACACCACAAGCATCGGCAGCTTCCGTCGACTTCTGATCCAGCTCCGGCTCAATCCATTCCGGCTGCTCCTTCGCCGAGTAGGCTCCCGGTTGTGTCGATTATCTCTCAGCCGAGTTCGACTGCCTCACGTCCGGCTGTGGTCGCACTACCCAGCGCTCTTGCACTCCCGCTGGCGACGTTACGGACTCGAGCCTCGCAAGCGGTGTCCAAGGATTGTCGCTTGACTCTTCACATGGCTCAACTCCGCGAGGTACCATTCATGCATTTCGGCTCAGCCCGTTGTTGGAATGCATTATTGGATACACTGAGCGGAGGGGTGCAGATGGAGCTCGTAGGAGGCAAGAGTCGTGTGCCACCTACGCCGTGTTCTCTTGACGGCATTCGAGCTTTCATGGCCGTTTTTGATCCGAGCCATCCTTGTCAGCGTCTTCGGCGGATGCTCCCTGAGCTTCCTTTCTTCTTTTCTCCATCGATACTGGAGGAAGCTCGGCGGTGTTTGGCTTCTCAGACCCGACCTCGAACTTTGATGCAAGTTCTTGGAGATATGTGGGTGAAGCTTCGTGGCGACAGTCCCTCGGACTCGGCGGGGAGGCCCATCCAGACAGATGGCCAAATGACCCGTTACTTCGCTGCTCTCTATGAGCTTCGTCATTGGATCGTCGAGTCGAGTGTGTTGATGGGTCTCCATCCTGACGTCAACCCGGCTGCCACGCCCGCTCAGCTCGCTGAGGTATATGAGCTGTGGCTGTTGTACAAGCGTGAACGCAAACGTCGTAGTGACACTCTGCGATCTTTGGTTGTCGCTGTCTACGATCAGCTTTACTCGGTGATCACTCAGAAAATCGGCGATGAACCTGCTCCTCTGGTGGACGCAGAGGTTTATTTCGACCCGTCCGTCCCCCATTATTCTCCCGTTAACCTTTCGTGGGTTCCCTCCGGGAGAGACTGGGTCCAATGTGCTCATGATGTGGATCTAGCCGAGCCCTGGCGAGCTTGGTTGCTAACTGACCCGGCGGTCCACCCGTATAACACCTGCTTCCGCGCTCGAAACGTGGACTTCTTGGTTTTCGCTCCGCGCGGTATGGATCCTCAGGTTGTTGACGACGCGATTGAAGAAGACTTCGATCTTGCCGAACAAGCGCCTCCTGCCTATGCCCCGGGTGCTCCAACTCGGCTGAATCGTCAAGGCATCCATATCTTCACTGGGTCTTCAATCGGTGAGCTCGGCTCAGATGACGAGAGTGCGTCTGATGACGACTCGGCGGACGATGGGTTGGGCTCTCCCAATCTCCGAGGCGCGTCTCCGAGTATGTCTCTGTTCGGCACCCCACTCCCCAGTCCGCCTCAACCCACTTCAGCCGAGTCGGGTCCTGAGGCATCTGGTTCGGCTTCAGCTCCGTTGGCTAGCTCGGCGATGATACTTCTTGCCACGGCTGCGAATGTTGCATCTCCTTCCGCAGTTTCCCAAGGGATGACGTCTGCCACGACGCCACGCCTCCAATCGTCGAGTCCGCTGAGCTCTTCCCAGTTGTCTCCGTCGGGTTCAACTCACTTGGAGTCCGGATCGCCAACTTTTTAGTTTTCTTCTTTTGACTGGGCGTCCCGTAGGTATCGTTCAGGACTTCATTTCGTAATTATTCAGTATATGTAGTTTCGACACAGTAGCATTCCATCTCAACTCGGCCTGTGTCGTCCGCTGAGTTGGTGTATTTTGGTGCAATAGCTGTTAATCCTCATCTGCAACTTGCACCATTTGCAGACGGTTTTCACGCTTCTTCTGTCGTAGATAGTCAAACAGGAGACCTCCACATGACAAATTCGACAGTGGTTCCCAAGTAGGCTCATCGTAGCCGACCCACTTAACTTTAAACTTCCGTTGTGATCGTGACGTACTCGTGGATAATGGTAGCTCATCGTCGAGAATTGCTTCGACTTCATACTGGTTCGTACTTGTGTCTGGCTCCCAGCTGTCTTCAGGCAGTAATTCTTCGTCAAAGTCAAATCGCTGAGTCTCTTCGAGGTCGGCGATTAGCCTCGTCTTTGGTCTTCCGCCGAGTTCGGTGACTGCCTTCCGACGTGATACATGGGCCACTGGGTAGAACCTATATCCACTCTTGTCGGGTAAATCCAATTCATAGGCGAATTCTTCCACCTTCTTCTTCACCCTAAATTGTCCATGCCATCGGTGGGCTAACATCTTGGTCAGGCCCGACTTGACTCGCTCCATAAACAACCAGACTTGATCTCCTTCTTTGAACAAGGATTTGGTGGATTCATCGCCTGGTTCTGCAACTTCATCTTCGTCATCTGCTGTGTTGGGAATGGATCTTTTCTCCTTCTTGCTCAACGCTTCGTTGTGCTCTCGAGCTCGTCGTGATTTCTGTCGCACTTGGAACTCAGCTGCTAATCGAAGTGCCACTTCTCGTTGTCTGTTCGCTTCTCGGCGCCACTCGACTGCGTCCGCCGAGTTGACGGGGCGTCCCTGTCCACGTCGTATTGAACTCGTCATAGCCTTGAGTGTAGACTTGGCGTCCCAACCATGTACCAGATAGAAAGGAGTTTCTCGCCGAGTCGAATCTCTTGAGTTATTGATAGCGTGTACCATCTTCTCGGCGATGTCATCCCAGTCGGCTTGAAGTGGGTCTTCCACGTAGACCCGTATAGTCTGAACCATTGTCTTGACTGACCTCTCTTGTTGACCGTTGGCTTGTGGTCGGTAGCTCAGCGTAGCTCTTGATCTCGACTGCATCATCTCGGAGAACTTTTGGAATACTTCACTCATAAACCTTGGATCTCGGTCGTGCCGTATCAGAGACGGAGCCCCGAACTGCCTGAAGACGCATTCCTCAAATACCTTGGCGACTTCGAGTGCTCCGGTGTCATTCATAGCCTTAGCGATAACGAATCCCGTGAAGTGGTCCTGGAACAGCAGCAGTGCAGTATTGCCCCGCTGAGTTCGAGGAAGGGGGATCACGAAATCCATTGACACGACTTGGAATGGATGGTCTGACACCACATTTCCCGGCGAGTAACCTCTCAACTGTGGCTTGCTCTTACTGGTATTGCAGTCCTCGCAGGCCCTAACATGTTTCACCACGTCGGCGTAAAGACCAATCCAGTAGTAGTCGGCTTTGACTCGGTGATACGTTCTGACAATGCCTTGATGCCCTCCTTCGATCGAGTTGTGACAGTTATGAAGTATTTCGTCACCCATTGATGATGTTAACTGGGTTCGTCATATACACGCCAATACACCAGAAATTCACGGTAAATCCGTCCGTATCTAGTTCGTTTCCCCGACCTCATATGGTGGTGCGCAGGTACAACATCGGTCAGCCCG
>NW_003303739.1:1674300-1755253 GCF_000142945.1 Phytophthora infestans T30-4 | reverse complement strand
TTCTCCAACATAAAGGAGGGTTTATGTAGTACATTGAGACGATCATATACAACTATGCTGTATAAATCAACATAAGATATGTACTGTTTATTGATTAGCCTATCTTTTTGCTGTTGGGTACGTCCAGCAGCGGTGAGTTCATTTATTATAGCCAATATCAAGAAAGATCAAGTGCCGTATCAATTGATTGCTCCTTGCATAGACATGTACGACCAGACGGCGCAACCTCTACGCCTCCTCCTCCACCGCTTCATCATCTTCTTCGCTCGACTCCCCAGCACCAGCACCAGCACTTGCTCCGCTCTCGCCTACCTGCTGTCTGCGTCTCCGCTTCTTGCCTGGCCGCGACGCTGGCGGTCGTTCACGTGTCCTGTGCTCTTGCAGTAGGTCGCGCGGGATGTCGTTGCCGTTGTTCCAATCAGCATGCCAAATGCTGAAGCACGTACTGACCCTGCCTTCACGCGGAACGTTGCATAGGTATTTACTAAATCAAAACGAGTTAGCCAAAGCTTACGGTAAGGGTACCAAGCGAGCTACGCACCGTTTTTCCCGTTCGAGCATTCCGGGCAGAAGTATTTCGTAAACTTGCGAGGCTTGAACTTGTAGATGGCACAGACTTTGCATGATCGGTGGCGTCGCTTCACACCCTGCTCGCAATCGACAGTATCTGGGTTTTCTTCTAAACAATGTCCGTCGATAGCTGACGATGCGCTTCCTTGTAGCTGTGTTGAATCTGCTCTTGCCGGCGAAGGGGCAGTTCTATCTTGCGCAGATGTCGCTTGCTGTTCCAATACAGTCAAGCCCACCATAAGTTAGTTGTTATGTTGGAAGGCTGCTGAAGCAGATGAGGTTATGTTGACTGGTCAACATTTGACTTACCTCAATCTCGTCAAACGCTTCGATTAAATCTACTGCCAGTAGCTGCTCCATCAATTCCTCAAAAAACGAGAAGTGTTTTGGCGGGCGCCTGTTGTTTACCTTTCGATAGTGTCGATGAACGATAAACGCGTTCACGAGCGCCATATCCAGAAGCCCCAGAAACAGAGTCTTGTAGTACTTGCGTGTTTTGTAGCAAAGTTGCACGCTGTAACGTTGCAACCGGAGTTGATCATGGACGTCGACTCCACCCATCCAGCGGTGGTAGTCGCGAACAAGCTCTGGAGCCGGCACCGGCGTCATTTCTCCGTGGATGCGTCTCACTAGAATACAAATACAATTAGTGCTAACACCCAAATGGGAACCCAATGCATGTAGTACGTACTCACGGTGCCGGTTTGGCGGCTGCCCCCACTTGAGAGCAGGTGCATCGGGTTACGGTCCATCCACATGGCAGCAGTTAGTTGCGGAAACATCTTGTTTTGAGCCAGCTTGATGGTACCTTGCGGAGGCACCAGTACCTCGCGCCTGTTCACCTTTTTTTTCGTTTTCGTAGTGATCACTCCAGCAGCGTAACCTGATCTATCCGTCTGTATCGTCCCCGTTAGATACATCCGATAATGAAGCAGCTCCAGCGCCAGCTTGACCGACGTGTAGAAACGGTCGGTGACGACTAATCTCCATGGAGACGTCGGTGACGGAGATAGAGAGCTTTCATGTTTCGAAGTACAGCCGCTTCTCCAGTGTTGTTATCCTTTGGAACAGGAGTACGTAGATGTGGCTTCGCCCCGCAATAAATCTCAATTCTAGCAGGCAAACACATCAACAGAGACGATTATGTTAATATTATGTTGTATCGACAGATGGCGCAGGATTCTTATGTTGGACAAGTCAACATAAGTACTTGGGCAAAAAAAAAAGGCAAGCCGAAGCTTGCCTCAAGTTACCTCATGCAGTACGCGGTCTTGGCACACGCAGCAACAAACACCTTCGTCCCCCACTTGTGGGGCTTGTCCTTGTTGAAGATCCTCATGGAATTGTATCGCGAGCGCGAAGGCAGTGTTGCTTCATCGAAGCTGATGACTGGGGGAGCTCTTTAGCACTTAGCGAATGTTCGCTGTAGCACATCGAGCACCGGTCGAATCTTCCACGCTCGGTCCGTACGGGCTTGTGGCGACTTGTTGCTCGAAAAGTGTAGATATCCCATGATATGAAAAAAACGATTCTTTCCCATCACGAGACTGAAGCGGTTTGACGGTAGAACTCCAACTTTCTTCATTGACCAATGCGCTGCAATGCCTTTCCGGATGGGGACCAACATACGTGCAATCAGCAATGCCATAACTTGAAGGACCTCGTAAGTTTGTATTTCTTCAACTGCTGACAACCGCCGTCTGATCTCAGCAAGATCTTCTGCTTCGCCACCACTACGCTGTTGCTGTCTGCGAATTGAGCGGGCCCTCGTAGGGATTGACTGAGTATGATAGCGGTTGCTTTCGACAGCAATTTGGGACCAAATCTTCGGCGGCAGGAAAAAGAAGAGCAATGCCAGCGGATCGTCCCCAAGGCGTAGCACGCTGTCACTTGGTCCGTATGGCCCATCATACAACCCAGCATACGTTGGGTCAGGTCCAAATTTAGTCGCGTCTAGATACAACACACAAGGACAAAAACTATGTTAGCCTTTATGTTAACTCAGAAACAAAATAAAAAGAATTATGTAGGATTCGGCCAACATAACGTACCATACTCCCAGCCATCGGTACGCATTGCAGTGATCAGTGGTGCGTTCTTCGCTGCGGATAATTACGCCGTGTTTGGAAGCTCCTCGATGTCGTGGTCCGAATCTTCATCTGTCAGCTCTCCAATGTCCCAGTCACCGTCCCAACTATCGTCATCAGCATCCTCTTCGTCTTCAGGTTCCTCACGAAGCTCTGGGTCCTCGTCGGAGTTGAGCCCGGTGCATTCGTCAGCTCCTTCGTCCATAAAGTTAGGGTCTGTGTCAATAACACACGCAGGTACACTGTGCACAACGTCGGCTTCGTAAACACTCTCGTCTTCGTCACCTTGCATTCTCTGTTCACCATACATCACGTACGTTGGATATTATGTTAGACATGTTGTCAGCCACAATCCTTCTAGGTTGGATAAACGAACAAAACGCACCGTGTCATCGTCGCCATCGCTGTCTTCTTGTAGGAGAGCGCGGCGATGCTCTCTTGTCGGCACTTGAGTACTACTCTTTCGTTTTTCAGCACTGGAATCAGTAGTAGCTAACGCGATACCAGACTGTTGGGCAGGCAGCGCAGTCTCAACGCTCAAAACCATGTCCGCGACGACTTCTGTCACCTCCGTCTCGTGGTCTGCTTCCACCTCCATCGCATCCGCTATCGCGGTTGTCTCTATCGTCTCCTTCGCTTCAGCAATCGTCTGGTTTCGCGAGCCCTCTTTTTCGCCCGCCGTGTCTGCAACCTGAGCACTTGCTGAAGGAATATACAGACCTTTATACTGCGCCACCTCCATATCTGCCGTTGTGCGCTTGGCAGCCTTCTTCTTTGTCGCCTTCTTCGCCTTCGTCTGCCATGCTCCATCGCTGCCGCTCTTCTGCTCTGTCCGTCGAATGCGGCGCTCGTGACGCTCACTTAGCAGAGCCTCGCGACAGAGGCGCCTTTCTTGCTCGGTGAGGTGGTGACGCGGTGTCTTGGGTGTCGGCGCAACCATGTTGCTATCGGCCGTCGTGTTGAAGAGTGAGGAGGTTGGTGGCTGGTGGCCACTCGCTCGATAGTGGGTGTGTACCTCCCTTTTCTAACTCATTCAACCAAACTAAACCTAAGCCTGTGCATGTGACCGTTTTACACTCATATCAATGACTTCATTTCACTATAGCGGGGAAAGGGGGGATATGGACCGTTGCCCCATACAAAATTCAGGTATAAGATTTGCTTATGTTGGACCTCCAACATAAAATAAAAGGTGCAACAGAAGTGAATTAGGGTATACACCCCATATGTTGGAAGATCCAACATAAAGGAACTAAGGGGTTAAAGTTGCTAATCTCTAGATCTTCTGCGACTTTCTTACCCATTAAGCGTAGCATCGTTGAGCTAATAGGCACTCCATCTTTTCGTAGTAAATTTATTCATTGCATTATAGAAGCTTCGGCGTATAGACAATATGGTAACCATGCCAGACTCTCTAACGTACTTCATGTCTGCCACTGTTGCACTTTTGCAGCGATCAATAAATACAGAGACGTTCTCACGCCTCTGACAGATCGGTTTACGACGCTGCTCCATAGCATCTTCGTTTAGAGAGGGATAAAAGGTTCTTAGAGTGAGCTGGACGTCCTTACAGCCGATGAAGTGCTGCGCGGCCTCTAACTTGTGGCGGTTTGAGATACTGTGGCGGCTGTTTTTGGGTTCTTACGACCCTGGCCTGCGACACGCGGCCTTCTTTGATGCTTCTGCATTCCTTGCTAATCCCGAAATCAGCATCTGATGACCTTTTTATATATTGATTTTAATTTTTATAATAATATTAAGGCGTTGTCAGTTCGCACTGAATCTGTCCGTCAGCACATAAACTACAACGGCTCGATACTTTGAGCCAGATGATTGGCTATTACTATTGTCACTCATGACTGAGCGTCATTTACCACAGAAGGACGTGTGACACATCAACACTTCGGGATACCTGGTATATGGTACCAGGGTCGTCAGAGGCTAACCACTGGCTGATGACATAGCTTTACTATAGGTGACTACAGTCGTGCACCTCGTATTCGGCGGGGTGGACCATATAGAGTCTACGAGCTGCGAATATTTATAGAGGAGCAGATGAAATCCAAATGTACTACTTTGTATTACCTTAATTAAGTACAAATCATAAATCCATCTTCGACACAATACCAGTGTGATTCCAACAGTTTCGTATGGTCATTGTCGATACGTCTTGCCAACCTTCTGAGCACCACTTCATCGCTGTATAAATATTGACGTGGGTATACGTCTCGCCTTTGTAAAACAGAGACAGTGTCCATGATGGCTCTGTGGCTGCCTTCCTGCACAATGTTTGCTTATTGGCGAGATTCAACGTAGAATAGGCGGACGGGCGACGTGCCATGGCCTTTTGCGACAAAATTCATAATGAGCTGTTGTATGGTGACGTGATTGAGCTGATACATCGTGGCGGAAGTGCGGCGTTTCATCCCTCCTTGAGGTTATTTGGTCCGAAGGAGATGGGCAGCTCATTTGCGCAATGCATGTGGCCCAATCATTAGATTGTGCAGGTTATTTAGCCATACCGGGGCCGAAAACGAGGTGCACGACTGTAATAGTTTGTAAATTTAACTCAAGCTTAACCTATCTATAAATACATTTAGTTTACAACTTACCTTCAACTGGTCACTTCGCTCCCTTCGACAAAAAAGGGACCTGTGAACTACTGTTCACTGAGAGTTTGTATACTGTCGGAAGCTGACTTCCTCTAGCTCAACGTGCTGTGCGACCCCGTTACAAAATGGCATTTGCCAGCCTTCATTCCTTCACTAATACCGCTCTGCTTGGTGCGTGCGATGGTTCCATGGCTTCGTCTACTACTGTACTAGCAGCTCCTACAACCTCGCTGCCGTCGCCGCCCGTCCAACACTATGCAGCAGGCCATCATTCTAGATACTGCAGCAGCTAATTTACAAGAACATGAAGATGAAGCTGACGATGATGTAGCTGAAGTAGATGTCTATTTTTTGCGTGGGTAAAAAGGCGAGAAAAAAACGTTCGTTTCTCCGATCGGCATTGCGCTTTCCGCAGCACGACTTCTTCATCAGAAGGACTTTTCATGGATTGTAGCCCGCGTCAATGATGCCACAGGGTGAAGACATTCCTGACACGTACTAACAACAAGCAAGAATCCCAATAAGAGACTAAGCTTGAAACATAAGGATTGTGAGCTGGACTTTATTGATCTCCTTCCCTTGAATTCTTCCGCTCCCAATTTCCCAATTGACTCTTCAAATCTAGTTTTTCGCGGTTGTACCGTATTTGAGATCTCCCACTTCAGAGTGATCTCCTAACTCAGACTGCCCTCCAACCCAATCACATATCGAGAATGGAACAGCGCACAAGTCTAGATCTCCTAATTCAGAGTACAAAAAACATGCTAAACTGTAACTATCCACCAGCTCATTGCCAGAAATTTGCAATGGGTCGCACTCCCCTCACGCTCGGCCAACGGAAAGGGAGAACCCGTATTTTTGGCACTGGCAAGCCTCCCAAGAAGTTCAAGCGCGTTGCCATTTCATACGCCTACAAGCTTTCGGTTGTGTAGTGAACCTGATTGGGAGCTGCTACGACGGTTGCTGGAAGAAGTGCCCGTAGTGCGCCATGCTGTGGATACGCGTCACGACATAGAAAACTTCGTAGTTCCCGAAGAAGAACTTGATAACTAAATTGTATTGTTTAAATAATACGTGATAGAGATGCGTCGGTACGTGTACAGATCTTGTGCATTTTGCAACAATACAACTTCAAAAATATTGGGTCTGAAGTAGGAGATCTCAAATACGGTAATCGCAGTGGGCGTAGAGATTAAGGACACCGCTCCTCTTTGAAAGCTGGGGGAAGGTTCTGCAGCACGAGCGCATTGCCACATTCAGAACAAGCTCTGGATCTAGCGGGAACACTAGGCTCGCTTTCTTCTGAATCCACCGCTTTAGAAGACCAACACAAACCTCAATTGGGTTAAATTGAGGTGAGTAAGGGACGGGGGGGGGGGGTAGAGCAACCTGGCTCCTGCTAGGTATATAACCTAAATACAAGATGAAAAAAAAATTGCAGAATATATTCCAGATAGCAAACTTACCGCTTTCAATTTTCAATACAAGTGAAGTTTTGGGCTGTCCAGGACAACTATTGATCGTGGCAGTGACCACGGATTCAATGTCGTAGAGTTTTTCTACAAATGCTTTGTGTAAAGAGTCCCGAGTGAAGGTTCCCTCAGTGTATTCCCAAGCAGCAAAATCGCTATGATCTAGCGCTCCACTCCCACCCTACCAATGCCTTCGTGTTCTTTTTCGACCAGGTATACCGCCGATACGCTTGTCTTCCATCTTTTTACATTTCGTCGATGAAAAGTAGTTGTTCCGGGTACGAATAAATAGCCTCTAGATTCACCGTATACGCATGCACTTCGTGTGGCACCAACTTTCTCCCCGTACTTTCCTAGACAGGTTCATATCAAAATGTAGAGCTCTATAAATTGTGCTCAACGAGGTATTTTTTTTCTCTGGAAAAGTGCGTTTCAGAAACTCTTGTAGCTCCTCTAAAACAAATATTGAGTGCTCCTTAACATACTTGAGTACACGCTCCACTACGCTACAAGGCCACTGTGACGAGCGCGTAGTTTTGCCATTGTCTCTACGACTCCATCAGACAAGAACAGTACATACAAACGTTGAAGCGCTCTCACGCTAGGTCCAAATATATCACTCACATACTGCATACAAATACCGTACACATGAATAAGAAAGACGGCGCGTCGTGAGAGTACATACTGCACTTGCGCGAATTTAGGACTGAATGACAGAACGAATTTCTCTGGTCCAGTGAAATAGAAAAATAATGTGTCCGGTTTAAAGTGCCTATTGACAATTAACAATTTGGAAATGGGCGTTTAGCGTAGAACAGGCATCGCTCGTATAATCTATTACTTCACCACGCAAAAAGCGCTGCTTTAAATATCTGGGAGCCCACTGGTCGATTTGCATTTTTACTCCATAGATCGATCTCGCATTTAAGTAAATCGAGCGCAAGCACAATATTTCGAAGTACAGAACAGATTTCGGTCACAAAATTAGCGTGAAACCAGGATGCCGCGCTACTACTGCGACTATTGCGACACCTATCTCACGCATGATTCGGTACGTAGCTCGCTTCACAGAATGGAGCTACATCACTTACAGCTCTGACCTAACTCACCGGCGTCTCCTTTGTCTTCTGGTGCCTTATTTACCGTAGCAAGCTGGCCGTAAGCAACACAATCGCGGCTGGAAGCACCGCGAGAATGTCAAACTCTACTACGAGCAGTTCCTGGCCGGACAGGGCGTCATAATGAACCGTGTGTTGCGCGTCAGTGATCCTCATTTTTTGACACCATTTGCCAACCAACCGTTTGTTGCGTTACTGCAGCTGGAGAGTGGCTAAGAGGACCAGCACCGATGGGATCGCTGCCGCCTCGACCCAATGGACCCATGAACGGTGGGATGCCTGGTGGATATCCACCTCGTGGTGTCCCCCCTCGAGGTATGATGCCTCCCCCTGGACCTGTCATGCGTCCGCCAATGTTTCGAGGTGAGTAGCCCTGTCGGCGGAGATTGGTTGCCACGAGAGCGACTGATTGACGTGCTTTTCGGTGTTTGTTGCTTCAGGACCCCCGCGTGGACCTCCGCCGATGGGAGCGATGGGTATGAGGGGACCGCCAGGCCCTGGGGCAATGGGCGGTCCCCCGCCCCGTTCAATCTACGGACCGTAATAGAGCTGTCACTGGCCGATAGTTCAAAACAAGGAAGAGGAAACTCGGTATCAAGTCTGCAATTCAACCGCATTGACAGGTGTGACGTTCCAGATTAACATTGAACCGCAGTTGGGGCGTAGGACCCCAGCTTGGAGGTGTATGGCGCGTCAAACATTCGTACTGCAAGAGTTGAGAGCGGGGCAACCGACGAGTAAACGAAAATATGAACTGCTGCTGGCAATGAAGGTATTGAGGTATATAGGTGCGTGCTTCGTTCTCTCTTGTTGGAGTCTGAGTCTCTAGTGTCGAAAGAAGATAAACGTCGAGCTGTGGCAGAAATGGTGCTTCTGGTTGCGCTACTGCAGCTGCTGCTTGGCTATGAGTGCGTTGTCAGCTCATGATGACGAGGTCGCACTTGTGCTGCTGGAATCCTTCTTGATGAACATGTTGTAGACCACAGCCAAGATCCCAAGCAGCAGGATAAGACAGATCATGTCCATCATGCACTTGTCTGGGCCACGACCGACTTTTGTGAGGGTTTCTTTCATCTTTTTGTTGACGCTTTCCACTACATGCGCAGCCAAGTGTGATCAGTACAACAACACGCTAGATGCACAGCGATGGGAGCCTCTCACCGTGTGCTTGAGTGTTATCGATTCGCTCTCCCAGACCATCGATCATGATGGCCTGCTGCTGCAGTTCTTCGTTCAACATCCGAGCCTGCTGGCCTAGTTCCTGAACCCCCGTTCCAATCTGCTCAATAATATTATCCTGCAGCCAGACCAAGAGCGAGACTTTAGATACAAGCAACTGGCATTAATACATACTAGCGAGCTACGTACAAAGCGCTGATCATTGCGTTGAATGTCTGCGAGGATGGCACGCTGGTCATCAGTGACCACTTCTCGCTCGATTGGGCCGTCACCTCCTCCTCCAGCACCGCCGGCACCACCCAAACCGCCGAAAACTGGTCCACCAGGCCTTGTCCGTGCAGTGAAGGCGCCATTCTCAAATGATCCGATAGGCGCTGCAACGCCGCCAGTATCGAACGCTGGTCGACCTGCTGGGGAGCGGTAGTTCGCTGCTGCAAGCTCTTTGATGCGCTCGTATTCTGCCCAGTATTGCGTCACAATCTCCTTCCGCATGGCTAATTCCTCTGGTGAAAATTTGCTCTGTGACCACAAATTCATAGTGTGGGAGATAGCAGCTACTATCGCAAAGTATGTAAAGAAGTAGCCACCTTTTTCTTTTTCACTTCGAGGTCGTAGCTGGCTGTGAGGTCCTTGATGTCGACACCGACGAGCCGAATCTCCTCTCGAATCTCCTGCTGTCGTCGGATAGCTTCGCGGGGATGTTTCCCTCTCTTGGTAGCCGCTGCGTCATTATCTTGCAGGGTCTGCCACACGTCAACCAATACTGCTTCATCAGCATATCTTCGCATCAACACAGTCCGTGCTAGCTAGCACTCTCCCTACCGTCTTGAGATGGTGCAGTCGCTCTCCGATCTTTGTCTTGAGGTCGTGGAATTGATCGCCTTTCTTGTCCTTCTTCTTGCTCTTGCCATCGTCTCCACCCATTTCCTGGTTGATACTTGACAGTTTGTCCAGCAGCCCATCGAGCTCGCGGTTCATTGTGACAGCAGCACTCTAAACAACACTGTAGCCATCTTCAATCAGTCTCACTTCAACTTCAGCAGCCAATCCGCGACGACGTAGCCAAAATGCAACATACCAATGTCGATTACCTCTGCACTTGATCAGCCACGACCCGCTCCTCTTCTGTACTTGCTCCTTTGCACTCCCAAGTGGTTGCCAGCTGCACCTTCCGGCGAGTAAATCGAGCACCGACGTCATGCTACCGAAACCGCTCAACGTGTATCCGTTTAAGTACGATTCAGAGCCAGAACTGTACCCATGTTGATTGGTGACGTAGTAGCTGGTCAAATGGAGACGGCCGCCGACGCCGCTGAGAAGACCCAGGCATTCGCTCACCGCCTCGTGGAGTTCGCGGACTATGAGAAATGCGTCAAGTACTTTACCGAGCGACAGATCGACTTCGATCGCGCCAACGTCGTGGGCTGGAGCGTCCTCATGAGCGTCTGTGCCTCTGGTAGGGGGTCCATACATGTTCATGGCTGTATTTGAAGTCGTTATTAACAATTTCGATTTTGTTTTGGATTGCACGATGCACTTGTAGGCCGCGACGATCTCGTAGGGTTCGTTGCAGACCGAACTACTGCAGTTGACTGCGCTACGAACACCAACCGGACGACGGTGCTGCACCTCACTGCCATGTCTAAAAACGTACGCCTTTGGGGCCATGCAATGTACTAGCTCGACTGATATTGCTCGATTTACAGACTCGTGTGATGGAGGAGCTGGTTGCAACTGCTGAACGAAAAGAGAAGTTGCAGAGAATCATTGATCAGCCGAATGCCCATGACGACACAGGTGCGCACTGGCGACGACTTGAATAAGTTGCGGGTAGCCTGGATCTAATATAAATTATTCTGTGCGTGGGCTACTTCTATTGTAGCACTGATGATGGCTTGCGTGGCCAAGAATGTGACGGCGGTGCGGATTCTTCTTGATCTGGGTGCAAGAATGGACGTAGTCAATGCAAGTGGACTGAACGCTCTCATGTGTGCTGCTCGTGTTGGTGAAGACCCACGTCCTGGCGCTCCTAGTATTGAGGAAATGATGGAGCGAAGTGCTGTAATTGTAAAGATTCTGCTTGCCAACGGAGCTGGTGTGAATGTTACGGAGAAGGCCGGAGACAACACGGCGCTGCATCTGGCAGTTCTCAGCGAGAATTCTGCTGCAGTAAAATCTCTGCTCAAGAATGCACCGAACCTGGACATAACCTTGCGAAACAAAGCTGAAAAGACGGCGCTGGACTTGTGTAAGCAAATGTCAGGGGTGGCGTCGGCGCAGATGGAAGATCTTTTGCAGGAGAAATGGACTCAGTCTGAGAAAGAGGCCGCTGAAATGAGCGCTCAAATGGAGCAAGAGTTGCTGAATCTGGCAGTGAAGGAGATTGAGGACGCATCGAACCGGAAGCAGATGGCTTCAGCTTCTAAAACTGGCAAGAAAAAGAACAAAAAGACCAAGAAGAAAGCAAAGTCTTCAGAGAAAATATCCAAGCGAACGCCCATAAAGTCTGCGACGACCGATGGCTGGCTGGATGATGAGAATACTAATGATGACGTAGCATTTGGCAGCACATCAGGAAATCTGAAGGCGTCACAGGACATTGTTTTCCCTCGTACGGACCGGTTAGCACCAAACAACTCTGATGATGACCTTCACGATGACGACGGCGACTGGTACAGTGTTGACTCGAAGAAAGCCCGCAAGTTTTCTGTACCCAAGCGAAGCACCAAAAAGCCTCAACGCAGGTCTCCTACTAGCAAGAACACAAGGAATGCGCAAAAGTCTTCCCTACTCGAGCCTACCCAACGAGAGGAGGCACATTCGAAGCCATCAAAAGCAGCTCCACTCATTCCAGAGCGCAGTTCTCCATGGGGAACGCAGCAGTCGACGAAGCCGACAGTAATGGATTCTCCACGGAGCCAGGTGACGTCAGAAGATGATGATGATGAGTCTACCACGTCGGCTATTCCCTACGGTGCGCTGAATGGGAGCTTCCATCGCACTTTCCCCGTAGCAGCCGAGTTAGAGATTGATGTGGACAAGTTCCTCATCGCTTCATCAGCGAGCGACCGTGAGCTTGAGCCCAATGGCAGTTTGAGTATCTCTCAGGTTGAAGCGCTACAAGAGGCACACTGGCAGGCGTATCATTACCTCAACGAGAAGAAGGTAAGGTACACCGTAGCCACAACTCGGTAGAGCTGTCGTTGGAATCCACCTAATTAACAATCCTTGTCTCTGTGACTATGCAGATTGAATTGACAAGAGTGCTCGAAGCCCAGCGTGTCGAAGCCCAGTTCGCCTTGCAGCAGGAGCTGATGCAAATGAAGTAAGAAGACGATATATGTTGACAGGAAGGATGGGGTTAGCCAAGCTCCAACGTCTTGCTGAACTCGGCCTCTGTAAACGAAAGCATCTTTGCTGCCTGTAAACAACCAGACGTGTGAGTGTGTCAAGTTGCCATCCATTCTTTACAGACTTGTTGACCGCCGTACCTCCATATGAACTCGCTGGCGCTTGAGCAGATCGATCAGCTTCATCTGCTTCTTGAAGGCGGCTAAAAGTTCCCCCTAGATGGACAAGACCAACGTTATGCCGTGTCTGACGTGTGCAGGAGTACCAAAGGGAGGCATGCTTTAACCTTCTGCTTGTCGAGCTTTTTGTTGTCGCGTACAATTTGATCGTAGTCTGCCTTGGTGACCATTTGCTCGCCTTGGTTCTTCTTCTCGTCCTGCAGTTGCGTTTTCACCTTTTCGAGTTCCTCCAGAGCTCGATTAAGACGGACCTATTTTCCATACGTGTCAACTCATTTTGATGAACAACAGATCAACTCAGCTTTAGATTTGTACGCACATCCTTCGAGCGAAATTGCTGCGATGCAAGCTTCTCAGCGCGCTGAGTCTCTTCAACACGCGCTTGAGTCGATGCTAGCTGACCTTCGAGAATTCGTTGTTTCTCCGCCTGGGCCACACAGAGTTCGCGTTGTTTCTCTAAAAGCTGCTGCGTCTGCTGGTTCTTCTTGGTCAGTACGGTATTCTCTGCTTTGAGATTCTCAATCTCGACTTTTAACGCAGCCTGTGCCGTTTGCTATCAATGTAAAATTTGAGGTTAGAGAACAGAGCGAGATCGTTCTAGAGCGAATCAAGATACACACCAACTCCTCAGCTCTGGCTATAGCTGTGTCTGCTTCGTCTTGCAATACACGCAGACGTGCTTTCTGGTACCGCACCGTTGCTTCAGGGCCTAGACCTTCTGGGCCATTCTCTCGAACGGGGTCTACATTGACCGGGATATCACCCACACTGCCACTTTTCTTCTTACTCTGAGATGCTTCTTCGGGGGAAGCTTTACTCTTATCTGGGCGCTTCTTTTGTTGCGATCGCTTCGCTGAATTTTTTCTTGAACCCGTCGGCACCTTCTCTTTGCTCTCACTTTTGGCGAGTCGACGGCGCGCCTCTTTCAGGTCTTGGGAGCCCAAAGAATCGATTGATGCGCTCAATTCAATCTCCAAACCTGTTTTCGATTCGCTTTGCTGATTTAAATCTTCGTCATACTCAGTTTTACGGATGGGTGGTCGAGCTAGAGGCGAAGCGGATCGAGTCCCACATAGCGAACTTATCGATGACGAAGATGCTGGTCCGCTCCCGGATGTCAGTTGCTGCCTGCGCTGTTCGATGGCCTCCACCTGATGGTTTACCTCTTGATTCTGGCGCTGTAATGCTTCCCGTCGGGCGACGAGAGTTTCATTCATTGATCGTCGGGTTATCTGTCGCTGCGACTAGTCACTTCGATCGGGCCACAAATGAAAACAGCCGCCGTCATAATGCTGTAGAATATTCTCAGTGAGATGAAATCATCAAGATTGTCGCTGTTTTAAAGGAAATATTATGCAATTTGCATTCGTAGGAAATGTTGCCTCTCATCTATCCGCAATCCAAATATTTGCCCACTGGAATAAGGTTGCTCCTGATAAATATTTAGGAGAAGCTACTCTACGCTGTGTCGGGTGCTCAGATATTCCAGAGCAACCTCAACATCAACAAATTTTGCAGTAAACACCTCAAGTTTAGTTTTAGCCAGTTAGGACCTGTTTAAAAATACGCTATGAAAGGAAACGGCACAAAGAAGACGAGTTCTACCCTCCATCTACCCCCCCCCTGGATTCTAGTGGTAAGCTCGCTGGAAAAGATATGATCATAATAATCGCATTATTGCTAATGTGCTCGGTATGTGCCTTGTTACATGTAGGCCTACTCATTGTTTCTACATGTGTCTGCTTAATCTTCCAGAGCGACATGGTCGTACCGAGATCACACTGCATGATATTTTCAATCTGCAGAGGACGCTGGCCTCTTAATGAAAGACGTTGCGCTTAACGACAGGAACTCGATCTCTCTAGAGTCGTACACTGGATCCTCCAAATTCGGAAATGCACAGGTCAAGATTGCCCATGGTTTGTAAAATTGGGATTGCGGCGAGACCAAAACAAAAAATATCGAAACTCAGCTCAATTCCATCAGGGTCCTGCTTCGTTAGTGGAATGCATTTACAGCATCATGATATATGTGATGCTGTACCCGTTCTGTCTGTAAGTCAAGCTTGAGGTCTAAGTGGTTATCAGTCTGCTATTGTTCCTGGACGCGAAACCTCTCGACTTCGAGTAGTCGAGTGTGTGAAAGTCATCAACCACGTCGATTTAAGCGATCAGATGGCTACCGTCTATCGTGTCATTTCAGCAGAAATATTGGCTCGTATATCGCCAGCAGAAAAACAAGCTGGATATGACACCCTAGTCGCGTTTTTGAAAAGGTTTGCAGTTTTGAATCCTGGATCGCGAGTTTGCTGCCAAAAGGACAATAAGGATCGATTTTATCGAGGGTTTATTGCGATCAGTACTGTCATTTCTCGAATAAACAATTTGCTGCCTGTGTATGAGATCGATGGAACTCACATGAAGCACCCTCATATAATGGAGTTTGTCTGACTTTGATTGGCAAGGATGGAAACAAAGGAAATGTGCTCGTTGCAGCAGGCTTTGTAACAAAGGAAACGAAGTGGAATCTCGCCTGGTTTTTATCCATATGTATTGCAGCAGGGGTGAATTTGGCCGACGTTTCGCTGTTCACAGACCGTGGCTTTCAGCTAGAAGCGCAAATGTTACTTTTCCAACCTGGCTTTCAGATACATCTAAAGTTCGGTGCGCTCCACATCGTATTTAATGCCTGCCATCGCTTTAAGATCATTGACCCTGACATTAACCATTTGTTTTTAAGTTACAAGCTTGTAATTCCCGCCGTGGGTACGAGCCAGTACTCAGTGAGATTCGAAAAGAATTTCCTGTTCCCCTTCACGCTCGCACCACTAAAGAGGAATATATAGACGACTACCTGCGCAAGATCCATCCCATAAGCTGGTCTCGATTCGGTAACTTTAGTCATGATGAAGACGACATTGCTAATATTAAAAACATTGGAGCCAAATCCCTGCATATGGATCTCCAAAGCCATTGATATTTTTCAAATTTCTGAGTTAGAATTAAAATATTATGTTAGCTTTTAAAACCTGACCTACTTTTGATATTTAATATCGAAAGGAATACTATTACTATCAAGTTATCATATGATATTTGGTTCCCATTAGCTCCTGATTACACGCCACTGGTCACCTGCAGGAAAAAGGATATTATTCAGGAGTAACCTCAACATCAACAAATTTTGCACTAAACACCTCAAGTTTAGTTTTAGCCAATAGGTAATCACCTAAGCAAAGTCGTTTTTTTAAGTCAGGCCATAGTCAACGCGTCGCGTTTTTAAGTCAGGCCATAGTCAGCGCGTCGCCAAGCTCCGCGTGCACTGGACCGCACCAAGATACTAGAAGACACTTTATGATATATTTCTCTCTTAAGTACGTTTATTGCTACCTTACCCTCTGTGAAGCACCACGAGTATTTGCTCAAGTATTCCACTGTGACACAGACAAAACCGATCGAGACGGAAAACAGCAAACGGTTGCCATTGTTTGAAGTCGATAGAGCGAAATCAAGATATGTGTTCTTGTTATCTGCCGATAGCCTCGTCCAGATCGTGCGTCTCTTAATTCTGCAGCCTGTGACGCTAGATAGTACGCTCAGTAGTACCAACACACCACACCAACCTTGCTGTCACTCTCACAATTGTACCGGACTTCATTTCCCTTACAATACTTCAGCTTGTCGAACCTTAATGACGTATGATTGGTGGATTAATACCGATTACGCAATATTTGGAAGATTTAATATCGTATTAACTTATTTTAAATTGATATTATTAATATTATTTTGTCTAAAAAGAAAATATTAGGTAAAATGTTACCTAATATTTTCTTTTTAGACAAAATATTAACTGGTCTACCAGGTGATATTGTCACTATATTAACTTCATCGATTAAGGAGTCACCATTAAACCTGCGTGTAATTCTCCAAAATCGGTCAAGTAAGAGAGCAACAAAGCCGCCCTTCCTTCTACTACCTGTACAAGCACGGCTAAGCCCCACTCCAAGCAGTGTTGGTTGGTCGTTGATTTCTGGTTCTGGGTTGGTTTTCAAGAGCTATGACTTAACCTGGTGAGAAAACCAGTGCGACCAGATGGGCCAGGTTCTTGGCTGGGTTGTGAGTTGACCGAGTCTTTGCTTTTCTGAAAAGTGAAAAAGGTGCACTTCGACATGCTTGCAAAATCGTATATTATTGTAGTACTGAGCACTTTGGTGACTGGAGGAAGCGCGGCACGTTTTGCATCGAAAGCTCCACTTCATTTTCAGTTTAGAAACCCCCAACTCAAGTCGCCCAATATATCGTCGCCGAAGACTGAAGGGCATCAGCGGTGCAGCGGTCTGAAGTCGCTGTTACTAAGTCTATATACTGTAAGTTGGCACTGTCACCAACCTTGCAAGAAAAATTGGCTATCATGAGTGCGAAGAGCGCAAACACTTCACAAATCTGTGCATCCGCTGTGGCTCTACTCGGATGTATCATATCTGTAGCCATTGCATTCAAGCTTACAAGGATTCGGAGCTTCCTGACAAAACGAATGCACTTCCATCACCGAAACACATCAAATGCCGAGCCGAGAACTTTAGAAGTCATTTAAAGCGCTGCGAGTACTTCAAAGTCTACGTCAAGACACACAGTACTCCGAACGCTTCATCCAGCGCAGCAGCCTCGACAACTTCTCTAGCCACTTCTGCCCATTTGCACCCTCTGATGTCGCCAGTCCGATTCGCCGAGTCGGTGCAAAGCGACAAAAGTTGTTTGATGAATTTTACGTTGGCATTTCAAAAGAAGACGAAAATAAACTTTTGGAGAGGCTTCTGCTAGAATTTCAAGCAGTTAATAACTTGCCCGACAGCTTTATCGCGCGCAAGTCAGTTAGCCGTTTATTACGCCAAGCTTCTAAGGTGGATTTTGATATTCATCCACTCCCAAAGCGAAAGACCCTGGGTGGTGCCATCTTGGATCTCTATGCAATAATATGTGAGAATGACGAGAGCTCCTCGCTTCGTGAGTGTCAAGAAAATACTGGAGGGCGTGTAAATTTCTTATCTGATGTGTGGCTAAACATCGCTCGGGCCCATCTATTAGGTTGTCAGCTAGCCTTGTTCGGCTTCATTCTGTCGTATAGTCTTTTTGCTACTGGGTCTCGCCATGACGGCTTGGCCATCGCTGAGCAGATGGAGAACGTGATGACCAAGATTCAAGATGAAGGTTGGAAAATAGGCGCTGTCGCTACCGACAACGCTGGGAAATGCAGACGTGCCCAGCGAATCTTAAGCCTCCGCTGGCCCGAGGTTGTGTTTGCTATCTGTTTCGCACATGAGCTTAATAATTGGTGAAAGCAGTACCCAAGTCTAATTTCGCGGAGGTCCCGAAGCAAGCGACGGATGCTATGAACGCTTTAAACGCGTCATCGGCAAAATGGTTGGTTGAAGCGCAAGAATATATGGCATCAACGTATGAATACAGTCTCAGTTTGAAGCAGCTTTGTGAGACTAGATGAATTAGTATGCACGGGTGCTTTGCGTCATTGCTGCGCATTCGCAGTGCCCTCGAGCTTCTGGAGCTGAAGTATCGAGGCACTGGCGATTTCCCCGCTGCTCTTCGCATCTTTGCATGTCGTTCATTCTGGAAGTCCCTTACCGTCTTACCCCGCACAGAGCGCCCAGGCTTACTAATAAAATATAGCGCCCAGTGAGCGCTTTATTCGTTTTGAGTGCCTACCGTCTTACCCCGCATATAAGGCATATGTGCTGTAAATGAATACAACACTGCTGGTGTGTTATATTCGTTTAGAAAGCCTATGTGTTGTACAACGAACAAATTGTTTGATTTTGAAGAAGCAAGTTTGTGGGTCCTGGAATCTGGCTTGGTCGTTGAGGTTTGACCCTCCTACGCGATCGGGTAGGGCTCAAACCCGCCTGCGTGCAGTTCACATGATGTTGTGATTGGTAGCGGGTCTTTTCTTTCTGTTCTGGCTGCGTTGTATACGGAGATTTTGCTTGTTAATATTATGAATTCTACTATTGTTTTTTTATAAGAATCGTTTGCACAAATGCATTACATGTAATCACGTGTATTATATTATGTATCCACCTACTTTCACTGCGAAATATGATCCGGAGCAAACCAAGCACAGCGTTTTCAGAGGATTTTCAACCGTTTACGAGAATTTGGACACCAGCTTGTTGTCCTTTTCAGCAGTACGTACCTATAGCTACGTCGCTCAGCACTCATGGCTGTGTAAATTATAAAATAAGAGAGCTAAAGCCAAGTACAGCAGCACCGACAAGTTTGTTCAAAAGGGTGGTTGGTTGGGAGCTCTCAAAGAATATTCATTGGTTGGTACAGCCTTGTGTTTTAAGTAGGTTTCAGCCACATGTGTTCTAATTAAGTAGGTGGTCAAATTGAGGTTTAAGCTAGATGTCGAGCGAATCCCGTATTTTATTTAGAACACATATGCCGTATATGCGGGGTAAGACGGTAGGGGCTATTCTACGAACAAACTTCTTAGCTTTGAAGAACGCACAGGTCAGGTGGAGATTATATAGCTACAAATATATATGAATGCACGTCACTTTATTATGTGCTGACGGCTCAATTGGTCGAAGCATGGATTGGCATACTGCTGGTCCATTAATCGATTCTGGTTGTGTCAGTTGAGGACCCATCAGGGAAGATGTACATGTAATGCCCCGCACACAAAAGATATGTCAAAGCTACTCAGATATTTTTAGAATGAGCAGTTGAGCGTTGATGGTCTCAGCTACAATAAAAGAATTGGTGGAGAGTAGATTTCTACATGCATTAGAGTCGTTCTAAAAGCATTGGCTTAGAGCTCATTAATTTAATAGAACCCTTCCCGCGGTGTGTCCTTGTATTCTACTTTACGTTGTAATCGAGGTTACACACTGCTCTAAACCACATCATAACATTTTTTAGTACGCCTGGGCGCTTTGTGCGGGGTAAGACGGTAGTTGGCGCAGAAGAAGTCATGCGACCGCTCTCGTATGTATGCGTCACTTAAGCTGCAGAGAGACGAGAAAAATGGCGGATGTCGTTGTGTGCTACCTCGACATTTTTGCAGGCTTTTCAAAGCGTCCTCTTGGTAGACACAATCTGATTAGGGAGGTGGAGAAGCGGTGGCATCAATGTGAGCAGCCTTCAATGCTTTTGGCCCTCTTCCTGCATCCCGCGCACAAACAGGCCCCCAAAATCCTCTTGGACAAAACACCACTGACCACTATGGGCTCACTATGTCGCATTGGAGTATACTACTTCAAGCGTTTCAATATCGACAAGGACGATTCTGACCTGTTCGAAGATTTGCTGAGGTGGATCAAGAACGAAGACAGAGCGATTCTTTCCTTTTCAAGGTTTAGCTCGATTCAAGCTTATTGGTAAGTTATGCACACGGACAGTCCAGAGAGCAAGCTACCCGCACTGGCACTCACGATTCTCTCCATTGCTGTAAACACCGCTACATGCGAGCGGTACTTAGCGAGTTGGCGCTTATTCACATCGTCAAACGCAATCGAATGTCCCCTGAAAGGGCTCGAAAACTGGCGTTGTTATGGAAGCGAGTACGCGAGTATGGTTGCGAAAATGATAGCCTGAGGGCTGCAAAAAGAAAAAGGCTGACTGATCCTACCGAACGTATAACGCTGCGTGATCGGGACGATCGCTTTGGCTCAAATGAAAAGGAGCAACCGGATGACGAGAGCGTGATTGGACCCGATGGAGCATATAAGCACTGGAACAGCGTCCTTTGTGAACTGGAGAAAAACGATGACCCCCCGATGACAATAAATAGCGACGAAGTTGGCGAAATCAGGTCCGCGCAAGAGATTGCTACAACGGATCCCGCAGAAGCTGCTGAAGCTGAGAAGAAACGGTTTGCTGCTCAAGTGAAGAAGATAAAAGAACAGTCATCGGAACCGGTGCCAGAACGAGATCAGCGCCCATTTTCAACACACAATGATCGACAATTCCCCCATGAAAAAGTCCCCAGGGTTGCGAGGTCAAAAAGCCACTTTGGCGAAGTAATCGAACGCGTCGAACGCATCCAGATCACCATCGGCCCAACCAGGTAATTGCTATTTAAAGAGTTTTATATCAACGACTAGGTACTGATCATTCTATTGTTCTGACAGTATGGCACTTCGCGAGCCCGCAGTCTGTTCGACCCAATCGGTAGGAGGCCTAAGCCCAAGTATCAACAAATATATATATATATATATATACAATATTGAATGCACGTCTTACTTCTGAATTTGTCCTACTTCTGAATCCGTCTGTATAGCTCTTATACAGAGATCTAGCTAGTGTTGATCTGCAACGAACACCATTACAAGCATTAATTTTCAGATGCTCTGGGTTCGACATGGAGCTTACTGTCAAATCGAGTTTTAGACGTACGTTGCTTTCGTGAGCGTGCATATCAGATTGCTGTCGGAGTAGCTGCACTAAACGCACGAGACGCCAACGATATCTTCATTTTCACTTCACATTTCCAGTCTGCTGCTACAGATCAACTTAGCGGTAACGTCATATTGGGTTAGCGTCTGCTTCTGGTAGTTTTGCGGATTGGTCATAGGACAAACCGGCTTACTTCTCAGCTCAGGTATGTTAGCATTTTGCGTCAAGTCATCTCTCGCCTCGAGCTGGAGCAACCGGTTGACATTCGATTGGGCTGTGACAGTCGTTGTGTAGTGTATGCATGCTCTTGACAGAAAAAACATAGTTTTAGATTTGGTAACCCGTGATATTATCTTGTCTTGTTCGAGTGATCCATGAGCCAACTCAACAAAGGTGCTCCAGCTTGACCAGTAACAAATTAGCTACGACATATCCACCGTTAGAGATACTGAAACAGATATAGCGGACACTTAGTTATCTGTCGACTCCAATTGATAGGGCGCACAAAGTAGACCTACTGCCTTCGAGATCTGCCTGCGCTAGTGAGACCGGCGAATTACAGTGCCTCGCTGGGATTGTCCTGGTCATCACTCAGAAAAGCATGTAGCACGCACAGTTGATGACCTTCGCCCCAGCGGTGGGACGCCCAATCTCGCTAGATCCAAAGCAACGTAAGGCGATGATCTCGGTGTGAAGTGTGGAGGAAGAGCCAGGACTGCGTCCAGCTCAAACCTGAGGCTCAGGTGCCTCCAGGACGCGATGCTCGCGTCCAGAAGCCGGACTTCGACGGACCATTGGCTGGCGAGCCGCCAGCCCCATCCTACTGCTAATCCTACGAATATATATGTTACCGGGGTTTTTCCGTGTGCTGCTACACACTCGACAACTTGCGCCGTCAAGAGCAAGCAGCAGCACTCGGTTTTCTCCCCTGCTGGACTTTCAGTCCCTGCAACTTACTGTTGTTACGACTACTTCCTTCATCGCAATGGTCACCACTCGGCGTAGCCGAGGAGCGACCATCACTCAGGTTATGAGCCCAAGAAGGAGAGCTGGAAGCCCAGTCCGGAGTACGCAGAGCTCGCGCGCGTCCGACGAGTTGCAGTTACCTGCAAGAGCAGACGAGACAACGTCAGACGAGACACATGCGACGTCACAAGCGTCATCAACCCGAGTTGAGCAACAACTCGAGCTCTTATTGGCCCAATTTGGTACCGTTATGACTACACTGACCAATCAGCAGCAAGTGCAGAACATTCCAGTGGAAGCATCTACCCGACGCCCACAAAGGCAGCTCATTCAAGAATTCTCAGCGGCTCGAGCACAACCGCAGCGAGTGCCGACGCCGTACGGGCCCCGCCGAGGAAACCCAAGCACAGAGGAACTTACCGCCGACGCCAGCACGCGTCAGAGCGAGCCGCCAAGAAACCCAAGAACGTCCGAGGCTGCAGCGCAGCCAGTCCAGACCGAGGCCGGGACCGACTCCGCTACGGACGAACCCATGGTTGGAGACCACAGATGCACGCGGTGCATGAACCAGAGCGGACACGTGCAGTTGAACGCAAGACTTACCGATACCAACTACCAGACGTGGCGCGTCGAGATTTGCTCCATTCTCGACGTCGCACACCTCTTGGACCCCATCATGGAGCGCGAAACGATGGCAGACCAACGTAACGAAGGACAGCGCGGCTGTTTCAAGCAACGACTGGGTGTTGCTCAACGTGAACTTACGATGGGACTTAGTCAAGAGCTACAGATGCGATTTACAAGTGTTATTCAACGTGCTGATCCTATCCTACTGTGGCGAACACTGGAAGATCATTTTGATAACCATCCTGGAGTAAACAGCGTGTTTCTCAAGCGAGATATGCTGAATCGTCGCCTGCAACGTGACGAACGACTTGACGATTACATTCGTGACATCGACGACTACCAACAGAGACTTCGCCGCGCGAACAAGCAGCTGCCTGAGCAGGAAGCCGTCTCTATCCTATTGTCGAATACAGTGGGTGTGTACCCAGCGGTGGTAAACGAGCATGAAGTACGTATTGGACGTGATGAGTCCATTACGTGGGAGCAAGCGATCGAGCGCCTTCGACTCGCTGACCACTCACGCCAAGAGACTGAGCTACAGCAAGGACGTGGTGGAGGTGGACGTGCCGTCCAGCGAGATGTTGCATTTGTTGGTGGCCGTGGCGACGGACACAACGACGGAAGAGGACGTCGAAACTCGAGCAGCAGTCAAGCACGAGGCAACAACAACCGCAACAATCGTCGCAGCCGCAGCTCATCGCCGCGTGGGCGGAACAAGCGGCAGAAGAGCAAGAGCTCATCCAGTGCGAGGGATGACATCGCCAAGCGAAAGGCGAAGACGAAGTGCAACACGTGCGGAGAGCAAGGACATTGGAGTGGCGATCCTGAGTGCCGCCAGCGTGGCAACAATAACAACAACAACAACTCGAGCAACCCGCCGCGCAGGATGATCGATGTGGTTACTGTGAAGACAGCCAAGTCGGCTGCACCGACTCAAGCTGAAGGACAAGAGCATGTACTCGCGGTGCGTGACAACTTCAACTACAAGGACAAGGACAAGGACCAGGACATGGTGGAGTGGGTGTTGGATAGCGGCGCGCAGACCAACGTCTCGAGCGACCTTACCTTGTTTACGGAGCTACACGAAGACTCAGTTGCAGAGCTAGTCTTCGGCAACGGCACAACCGAGCGCGCAACTGTGGGCACAGTGCTTATGCAAGTGCTGAACGAGCACACGGGCAAGATCGAGGAGCGCCTCCTTGATGACGTGAGCTACGCCAAGTCGGCTGCCTACAACCTGATCTCGCAGACCTACATGCAATTCAAAGGAAACTTCAAGGTGCGCATCTCGCATGATCAGAAGACTACGTGGCTGGTCAAGGACACATTGAAGCTGCGCTTCAAGTACATCCGCGGGATGTACCGCATGTGGACGCCACGTCAGAGCAAGAACGTGATGAGCGTCAAGGCCAGTGAAGCTGAGAACCCCATGACGTTGTTGCACAACCGCATGGGCCACGTAAACATGGAGACTATCAAGACTATGGCAGGAACCTATAACTTTGGCATCAACATGCAGTCGAAGAATTTTGCTCTCTATGAATGCATTCCATGCTTAGAGTCAAAGACGAAGCGCATGAGCTACAAGCGCAAGCCGTCTCGCTCTGCAAAGCCCTTGCACAAGCTTTGTGTCGACCTATGCAGTGTTGGAGTGGATACAATATCGAAATCAAACCAGTTTCTATTGATTATCGACGAAGCTACGAGATACAAGTGGGGATATCTATTAGCCTACAAAGACGAAGCCACGGAGCTGATTCAGAAGCAGATTCGCTGGATCCAGAACCAGTTCCCGAAGGCGACCATCAAGACGCTGTTCTCCGATGGTGGTGGCGAGTTCGTCAACATGCAGCTCGAGACCTTCTGCAAGGACCTCGGCATCGACACGCGTTCATCCAATCCCTACAGCCCGCAGGAGAACGCTATCGTGGAGCGCACGAACCAGACCGTCATGCGGCAGGTCAGATCTATGTTACAAGCTACGCAAATGCCTGTTTCATTATGGGGAGAAGCCTTCCTACATGCAATTGAGACGCTCAACAAGACGCCGACGCCGGTGTTGAAGGACCAGCAGTCCCCGTACGAGGCCCTGTACGGAGAGCGGCCAGACCTCAGCGTGCTGCGCACGTGGGGGTGCTTGGTGCACGCGCACATCCCTGATGATTCTCGGCAGAGAAAGGAGAAGCTCACTCCAAGGACGCAGATGTGCTTACTACTTGGCTACAGCGAGAAGACCAAGGGCTATAAGCTGCTGAACCTGCGCACAGGATCAGTGACGACGTGCAGAGATGGAAACATGAAGGCACATGAGAAGTACACGGTAAACACTGTGTATATTGAGCAACTTCTTGCAAACACCTACGCTTACGGAGACTACGACTTACCTGCGGAGATCCCGATCGTGCCGATCCGGACGACAATGTCTACGTACCTGCAGCTTCCTGCAGAGCTTGCAGAAAAGCGAGCAGCGGAAATGGCGAAGCTGGCTACTGCTGGTAAGAGCCAGGACCAAGGTGTTGAAGTTGAAGCCGAGTCTGCGACTCGAAGTGATGACCCACAGCTACCAAGCGAGGACGCTAAGAAGCCAGCAGCTTCAGTGGGAGGTTCCAAGCGGAAGAACACAAAAGGCAAGAATAAAGCGAAAGCATGTGCAAATCGAGTGGGAGCCTCGAAGGCCAAGGACAGTCGACGTGATGCTCACGAAGACGAGAGCTGGGAGCCATGCACGACGCAGAAGTCGTCGCCAGACGACAGTGCAGCTACGTCGCGACCGAAGCGGAAGCGACAACCATCCGCCCGACTCAAGGACTACGTAGTGACGAATGTGACGAAGCAGAACGTCGAGGATGTGCAGATCCCCATTAGTCACAAGCATGCGGCAAGGTCAAAGAAGTGGAAGGAGTGGAAAGCAGCGATGCAAGTTGAGATGGACTCACAGCAACAGCACGAAACTTGGGTGCTCGTGCGACGCACGGAGGCCAAGGGCAAGCGTGTCATTTCGTGCAAGTGGGTGTACGCGCTCAAGAGAGACTCTACGGGCCGGATTAAGCGATATAAAGCTCGACTAGTGATCAGAGGCTTTCTACAACGCATGGGCATCGACTACAGTGAAACATACGCACCTGTTATCAGATTTGAGACGATCAGATGCGTGATCGTATACGCGCTGCAACGCGGATGGGCCATCTTGCAGTTCGACGTCAAGACCGCGTTCTTGTACGGTGACCTCGACGAGGAGGTCTACATGGAGCAGCCTCCAGGCTTCGGAGAAGACTCTACGCGCTATGTATGCAAGCTACAGAAGAGTTTGTATGGGCTAAAGCAAGCGCCTCGCGTTTGGAACAAGACATTGCACAAGTTCCTGACGAAGATCGGACTCGAGCGCCTCGACTCTGACTACGGACTCTACGCCAGGAAAGTGGGAGGAGAAGTCACCATGTTGCTCACGGTGTACGTCGACGACCTACTGCTCCTCGGCCCTAATGACCTTTGCGCTAAGGTTGCTATGCAACTCAGTGAGGAGTATGAACTCACATCTCTCGGACCAGTCAAGTATCTACTAGGCGTGGAGATACTGATCGACAGCGAGCGTCGACATGCGGTATTTTGCCAGCGGCAACACATTACGGAGGTGCTAAAGCGATTTCACATGGAGGGGTGCAACGCGGTTGCAACACCGGAAGCGCTGCGCGCTGAGGTGGTCACAGATGCGAAAGATGACTCCCCGCCCCCGTACCGAGAGCTCGTTGGTGCACTACAATATCTGGTCTCAGCCTCAAGGCCGGACATTGCGCACGCTGTGCGTAATCTCAGCAAGTACCTGTCCTGCTTCGACCACACACACTACGCTATGGGAAAGAGGGTGCTACGCTACCTGAGTGGTACTCAAGACCACGGCTTAGTGATGGACATTGTTATTTGGAACGACGTCAAGCTGACGTGTTACACCGATGCTGACTACGCTAATGACCCTGATGACCGAAAGAGTGTTAGCGGGTTCGTGACGTTCGTCAATGGTAACGTGGTTTCGTACGGATCAAGAAAGCAAGAGATTAACGCACAGAGCACAACGGAAGCAGAGTATATTGCCATGAATGAAGGCACTAGAGATCTACAGTGGCTACGTGGACTCTGTGAAGAACTATGCTGGGAGTTCGCGACTCCGGAGATTATCGGCGATAACAAGTCGTGCATCTATCTGACTGCCAAGCCTGGCAAGCACAGCAAGAACAAGCACATTATGAACAAGTTCCACTTGGTGCGCCACCTCGTGGAGAACGAGCAGCTACGGATTCGCCATGTTGGCACCGACGACATGATCGCCGACGCGATGACGAAGCCATTGCCGAAGGACAAGTTCGAACATTGCCGTGATGGGATGAAGGTGCTGCGCATCGACCGTCAGCAAGGCTCAGCTCGTTCAGTGGGAGCCAAACATCATCGCCATGCGTGAATGCAAGCTACTACTACCCGTTCATGCATGCGAAGGACAAGAAGGAGGAAGAGCGCTACCAAGGACGAAGCGTCGTGCTGCAGCGCAGCTAGAAGATGCCAAGAACATCGTGGTGAGCTCTACAAGGTGATCATGTTGAAGCTGCGCTTCGACTAGATCAAGTGGGAGTGTGAAGTGTGGAGGAAGAGCCAGGACTGCGTCCAGCTCAAACCTGAGGCTCAGGTGCCTCCAGGACGCGATGCTCGCGTCCAGAAGCCGGACTTCGACGGACCATTGGCTGGCGAGCCGCCAGCCCCATCCTACTGCTAATCCTACGAATATATATGTTACCGGGGGTTTTCCGTGTGCTGCTACACACTCGACAACTTGCGCCGTCAAGAGCAAGCAGCAGCACTCGGTTTTCTCCCCTGCTGGACTTTCAGTCCCTGCAACTTACTGTTGTTACGACTACTTCCTTCATCGCAATGGTCACCACTCGGCGTAGCCGAGGAGCGACCATCACTCACTCGGCGCCTTCAAGCGCCCTCTTCACGATCTAAGCGCAGTTCATAAGCTGACTTAGTCAGTGTACGCTGCGGAGCACCACGACGCTCCCGAGTTTCTCGATCTTGATAGTGCGTTAAGATGTACACGCTCAGACTATTGTTGGCACAATTCTCACATTGGACTCCACACGGTTTTTACATAAAATCACAAAAATCACAAAACCTGGTGGTGCGGCCACAAAACCAGGTGGTTTGGCTCTTCTGGGTTTTGCAACCATTGGTTTTGCCAGCTCTACTCCAAGACCAACTAGACCAGCAAGACCGTCGTAGCTGCAACAAGGGCGGACGCCAATCCTCTAAGTACGGGCGAGGTCGGATCAGAGTACCTTAGAGCAGGCTCTAGTCGTAACAGGGTGTGTAATGCTAAATGTCGATGTTATGTGCGGCTCATGAGATGCTAATGAATGATAACTATGTCGCGATGCAACGGCGCTCGAACGTGCTGCCCGGCCGTCCGTGATGGACTCTACAGGAGCGGATATAAGCAGGTATGTATCTGAGTGTGAACATGTGCCAGTAAATAGAGTTGATGGGTCGAATGAAGTGTCTGGCTCATCTGCAGATGGTGTCGCCGTGAGCGATGATAACGTGACAGCGCGAGTTGTTCGTGAGGCGTGCATCTCGGGTAGAGCGCAGTAGGTTTATCGTGGCAGCCTCACAGCGGTATCAGAATGGATAGCAAGACGAAAAGAGCGAAATGGCAGCATACTTTGACTCGACTGGACAAATTGAGCTGACTCAGTTTACGCCAGCAGACTTTGAGGTGTTCCTATTGGAAAAACGTAAAGCGGTGACGATTAGTACTCTAAATAGTTATCAACGTGCAACATAGGATATTTACCGCCGGAAAAAAGTCCCTCGTTCGGATGCCTACGACAAGCAAATGGCTACATTTTTCTCCGGGCAAAAACGCTTGCAAGCAAATAGATTTCAATCTAGAGCACCTAAAGAATCGGGGAAGGATCCACTGCCATACTCGCCGTATCAACAGCTTTGCAAGGCGACACTGGAAAGGCAAGACGCGGGGTTTGCACATTTTTTTCTAACAACACAATGGAACCTAATGTGCCGTTTGGAGTCAGTGCAAGCATTATGCACGCAGCATTTGAGTACTCATGACAATAGCGTGGGATGTACTAAGCATCAATCTAAGCCTAATCAGGAAGGATTTGGACCCAAGGATCCGCGCCACGTGTACGCGAATCCCCGTAGCCCTGCAACGTGCTGGGTCACTGCACTTGCTATCTATTTAGCATGTCGACCAACACAACATTCAGGGTCACTATTCCCAGGTTCCCGTATAAAAATCGGCTCGAAAATACTTTACGTCAAATGATCACACAAATAACTGGGCTCAATCATTATGGAACCCACTCGATAAGGAAGGGCGCTGCAACATTTTCGTGCAGTGGGACAACGGGAGGTCCGTCAATCGCCAGGGTTTGTGTGCGCGTTGGATGGTCGCTTGGTAGTGTCCAGGATAGATGCATCCGCTTCGAATCGGCTGATGATCGATATCTAGGTCGTGGGAGGCAGAATTGCTCCGAAGTAAAGCTGAGCTCGTGGCACGACCGCCTCATTTTAGTGATAACAATGCGCAATGTGTGGAGTCATATGTCCAAGAAATGTTTCCAAGTCTACAAAAAATACATGTGCACTGCAAGATATTCTCAAGCTCTGCATTGCTTTGCTCGTTCAGCATCATGACGATTTGAATGAGGTTCTACCAGCATCGCACCCGCCACTTTCGTCCTATTCATTTCGTCACTCAGAAGTTGTGACACAACTTCGATCAGAGCTAGTTTGTGAGGCAGCTTGAAGCTGGATGAAGTCAACAGGGATATCGCCTCATGTGGAGCTTTACAAACAGTTGCAGTGCATGCAAACCTCAAAGGACAAGTTGCCGCCATTACTTTTAGAGGGAATGTCAAATTTTATAGAGGAGAAAGACGTTGCCTCTGGCAATATAACCAAGGATCTGCTCGAGAGCACCATTAATACACCGAGCAACTCGTCGCCACCTCAGACAATGAAGACTGACAGTAAAACAGCGTACTTTTACAACGTCAAAGTTCATTTACTGCCCGAGTCGCTCGAATTCCCTTGTGGAGAACCTTACGCCGCCTGGATGATCTGGTGGTTTCGTGGTAAAGCACGAAATTACCCACCCCTCCGAAAAATTCGCCCTCACGACTTACGAAGAGCCGTACGTGCAAGCGCTTCTCAGATTGAACTAGATTAATCCGACATATTTGCACAGCCATTGCGACTGCAGGAAAAAAACTATCCCGGATGATATGACCGAGCGCCAAGCTTCAGGTCTCTATCGTGTGGGCATCAGCAATTTAGAGATGACCTTTTCAATCATAAAGCGACGACTGGAGGAACGCTCGTTAATCACTAACCTACGACGTGTCAGGGAGCCGGCAAAGAGACAGAAAACAAATTACCCAATCAGAACAGTTCAGGATTGCATTCCAACGTCTTATACAGATAAGTAAATAGTACGACTTAAATCCGAGTTTTGAACATTATTCATGACTTGGGGCTTTTGGTTGGGGTTGAGACATTAAGGCCGTGTTCGATCTAAGCTAAAACCAGCTGTAATTGTTATTAAAGAGCTGGAATGTCTCAGCCAGCTTTATTACGCTAAGAAACACAAAAAATGACATCCAGCAGGATAGCTCCAAACGACGGGTTTCAAAATTCAGCTCTGGGTTGAATTTTGATTCGTCCTCCTTTACCCCTTAAAACAGTGACAATAGTTCTAAAACCAACGGATGGAGCAGCAGACGAAGAAGCAAAGGGCGAGCTGGAGGCGTGTGGATGAAAAGGCGCTGCTTAAGTGCTACCTTGCAGCGCGCAGCGATGCTTCCTTAAAAAGTCTCTGTGCTCAATAGCCGTGGTAAAGGTTCCTTGAGTGCTATTTGCTTTTGAGTTGCCGCCTCCTGCATTTTAGCAAGCGCTTGGAGGAGCCACAGGTCATCGTCGTGCTGTCTACCATTTTTCCCTGGTGATTGGTCTTTTTTTCTTTGTCTACCTGAGTATAATGGTTGGCGGTCGCAGACGCCTTCAAATCCAGCCTTTTTCTGATGGAACACGATCACTTATTTTATCTTTATTTTACTTAACAAAATACTTAACAAAACGACTGTTCTACAGCTCTAGCTTATTTTCAAACAAGCTGGATTTGCCCTAAGGTTTTTTTAAAAGCTGTATAAAAATGAGACGTAAGCTAACATTTTTCGAAATGCCAAGCGGTACGCTTCTACTGGATTATGGTATTGTACGTTTCATGCATTTTGGCGGAGACCTTGCTTATCTCAACGACTTATCAAAGTTGGAACAGCGATTTAGTCACTTGACGAGTAACATATTTAAGGGGGTTGACGACTTTGAGGACGAGTTGGGCTCAGATAATAACGAATGGCGGACATTCGAACCGCCATTCGCTGTCTAAACTCATTAAAGTCTCTGATATCAACTGCTCAAGGCTCTGACAAGCATGACCAAGTCAAGTGATCTTCGTTGGCGGGCGGTATCATTGATACATGTTTACGACGTTGATATCACGCATGTTGCAAGCATTCTCGGTGTATCGAAAAGGTCCATAGAGAGGTGGTATGGGTGGTTGCTCAATCGAGGTACTGTCGAAGGAAAGGGTCGGAAGCAACGCACGTCAAGATGGCCGCAAAACGTGTGCCAATTTGCTCGTGAATATGCTCAGTCTCACCCGTGTTTCTACATCGACGAGCTGCGGTCAGCACTGAGAGCTCGCTTCCCTACACTGAGAAATACATCCGAAGCTACTATTTGTAGAGCCCTCCGCTTCGACCTGCACCTCACGCGCAAGGTGCTCAGCAAACGGGCAAGGGAGGCAGCTCCGGCGGAAATTGCGGTGTACTACAATAAGCTACTTCCATTTTACAATGGACCAGAGCAGCTCGTCTTCTTGGACGAGACAGCGAAAGCCGGTCGTGACTGTATGCGTCGGTACGCGTGGTCGCCGAGAGGTACCCCTGCCGTGGTGGACCTGCCGTTTAGACGGGGTGAGCGTGTCTCCGTGCTGGCTGCAATAAATACAACAGGGTTTTTTGCTTGGGAAATGACGAGGGGGACGTTCTCGCGCAGAGAGTTCCACAAGGCTTTTAGTGAAAAGATTGCACCATTGTTAAATCGGTGGCCTCTTCCTAGAAGCATTGTAGTTCTTGATAACGCAAAGATACACATGTATCGTGAACTGGAGGAATTAGTACACTCAACGGGCGCTTTACTCTTCTTTCTATTTCCGTATTGCCCACAATTAAATCCTATAGAGGTGTCATTCTCTCTACTCAAGCGGTGGATCATCAACCACGCCAACATGGCATTCCAAACTAACCCCGAGGCCGTATTAGAGGTTGCTTTACGAGATTGCACTCGTTCTAACGATTCTATAGGTAAAAATTTGTATCGAAAATGCGGATATTCAATCGATTTAGTTAGGTATGTATTTGACGATAGAGCAGATAGTACTAGATAAGTTATACTACAGCTTGCCTTCCATCATCGTCTACTCCGTCTTCTTCTATGTCTTCGTCGAAGTCGTCCGCTCTGTCATCTTCTACGTCAGCATGATCTAAATCAACTGCGTCTTCGGGTACGGCAACGGTACGTACTGCTCGTTCGCGAAACGGCGGCCGGAGATCATATCCTGGTAAACCCAAAACTGCCCGATGTTTAGGTCGATAGGTACTAGCACGCCGTTAATCATGATATGGATACGACGAGTCTCCGCATTTGCTGCGCTTGTCGCCGCCGCAACTTCGTGCTGGTGTTGTCGAGCGCGAGCGTCAATGTAGTTTAGCTGACGGAAGGTCTCGTTGTTCGGTTGAACAACTGGAGCATCGTCATGTTGCCGCGCTTGTACAGTTGCCCAGTACTCGAGCGATGCTGGCCCTGGGGTCTTTCGGTTTTCACTTCTCAAGGTCTCCGCTATATTGCAAGAGGCCTGGGCCATACGGACAGCTGTTGCCCGATGGATTGGGTTTGATTTTTTGACCCGGTTGACGTACATGAACAGAGCTAGCCGCTGGCTTGGACTCTTTCTTCTACCCCACACCTTCCGCAATAGCTGTGAGAACGCTTCTGCGTCCTCGGGTAGACGCTTGTAGTCACTTTGTCGGGCGTTCACAGTGGCTTTAATGTAGACGCCAGCATCTGCTGGCCAAGTCACAGCCGAGTCGTCCTTCACCAAGAGTCGCAGCTTCTCCTTAAGTACTGCGTACCCTTCTTCAACCGAAAAAGTCATAGCACGTCGCGATCCGTGAACCGCTCTACAGTCTGTTAGAGGCTCTCCGATCTCAATAGTCACCTCTGCGTCGCACTCGTGGCGAAGCTCGCGTAGAGCAGCCTCCATTCTCTAGTTGCTCTCGATGATGAAACTTTTCGTCTGAAGAAAAAAAAAACGAGTTGGTCGTTTTATGGAAAGCGATTTATGTAAATAGCAACAACGACTTAGACAGCGAATAGAGCGCGCAAAATCAATGAAGTGGACAATAATACCGATATGGTTATAATTCCCCTCTGAGTAATAATTCCTCTGTGAGAGTCCCGCCGATGAGACTCAATTGACCCATCTCCCTTTCGTCTGAGCTGCAAATCAAAGGTGCACAGCTTCGCAGCCACTCGCTTCAGTCCCAAGATTTCTCGGCTTCACCGTATTGCTGCTGCTGTCTATCAGCGCCCAAACACCCAAGAAGCTCTTCACCTCACACGTTCGCACCATGTCCATCACCACGACTAACGAAAAGCAGTGGTTCAGTGAGACCGAGGCCATGTGGCCGGGTCAGAAGCTCTCGCTCGAAGTGGAGGAAGAGCTCTTTCGCGGCAAGTCGGACTTCCAGGATGTGCTGGTCTTTAAGTCAGCCACGTACGGCCATGTGCTCGTACTGGACGGCGTGATTCAGCTCACTGAGCGCGATGAATTCGCGTACCAGGAGATGATCTCTCACCTGCCCATGTTCTCGCACAAGCAACCCAAGCGTGTGCTCGTTGTGGGAGGTGGTGACGGTGGCGTACTGCGTGAGGTGACCAAGCACGACTGCGTCGAGGAGATCGTCATGTGCGAGATTGACTCGATGGTGTGCAATGTGTCTAAGAAGTACTTTAAGGACACGGTGGCTACGGCCTTCGATGACCCGCGTGTGAAGCTCCTCCACGCCGACGCTGCCGTCTACCTGCGTGAGAACACGACCGAGAAGTTCGATGTTGTCATCGTGGACTCATCGGACCCGGTCGGTCCCGCCGAGGTGCTGTACCGTGCAGAGTTCTACGAGAGCATGAAGAACTCGCTGTCTCCAGACGGCATCATCTGCACTCAGGGCGAGTGCCTCTGGCTGCACTTGGACCTCATCGTGGACGTCATGCAGCGTTGCCAAAACCTCTTCCCCACGGTCAACTACTCGTACACGACCATCCCTACGTACCCTTCGGGCCAGATTGGCTTCATTATGTGCTCGCTCGACAAGAGTGAGGGTGTGTTGGCTAAGCCCAAGCGCACACCCGACGCCAAGATGGAGGAGACGCTGCGTTACTACACCTCTCAGATCCACGAGGCTTCGTTCGTGCTGCCCAGCTTTGCCGAGCGTAAGATTGCCACCGTGCGCAAGTGACGCTCTTAACGTGACCGACAGATTCTCTACCATCCCGACCTTAACCTGTATTCGATACAGAATCTTCAAACAACTGTGAAAAAGAGCGTATCCTTTTTTTTACCGTCTATCGTTTCCTTAACCTGTCGTAACACTCGTAGGCGCGGTTCTCCCGTCTGGCACGAACAGTGTGATCTTGTCAACTTTCCAGCAGAAGTCGGGCGTCTGCTCTTGGACAAGTTTCCAAATGTGCGGCACGAAGAACTGCTCCGGGTCCACCTCCTCTTCGTACCGATAGCTGGCATCGTCGTCGTCTAGCGAGGTTTTCGACTTTGAGGCGTCTCCTGTCCACGATCGTGCACTAGAAGCCGCCAGGAGGCTCACGCATTCTCCTCGGATAATATCCAGCACCATGTCAGTGTCAAGCACGTCGTCCGGCGAGGTTTTCGCATCCACAACTGCCTGGAAACGCGCCAATGTACTCCACACAGGACCGTTATTCACGTGCGCAGCGAACTCCGAGTGCTGCTGCAACGCGGCAAATGTATCGGCGCGATGCAGCAGTGAATAAATAAGTTGCGGGTTGCGCGGCAACTGTCGCGCCTTCAAGCACGACGAGATCACGCCCAGTAGCAGCCGGATAAACTCAACATAGGCCGACTGCTTCTGCGCCAGTACCTCACCCTCTTCCTTGTTTGTGGCTTGCAGGCCATGCATCTGTGTCACAAGCTTCGCTTCGTTCTTGGCCAGCATGTCGATCAGCCCCACGATCCCTTGAGCCGCGTACATGTGCAGATTCTCAGCCGAGCGTGCGAGGTTGGACAGCGCTGCAAACGCGTTCAGGTGGATGAAGCTGTCTTGGAAGTGCGTGATATTACGGAAGATGAGGCGGGTGAAGATAACCATCATGAGACTACCCAACGACACGTCCAACATGTAGTGCTCCTGGTACCACGATACGTTGGGCACCACCAACTGCGTGTGTGCGGTGCGAACGAACGAAGGATCTTGAGTGAACGTCAGCAGCACGATCACCAGCATGTACAGGCGACTAGGCTCAACAGACCGCGCGTGGTACAGCGTCTCCAATAAGGGCAGCAGCAGACGTTCCATATCGACATCACTCAACGCTGTGTCCAATATCATTGGGTTGGAATAAAGCAGCGTATACAGCATTAGATGACTCGCTTCGTAAGGTGCGTGACGGCCAATGACTTTGAACAGATCCGAGTACAAGAGCTCCAATTTCTCAGCGCTGGAGCTGGAAGTTGCCTCGCTCTGTTGCACCAAATGAGCTCTGGGGTCTTCGATCTCTGATACGTCGTGGGTGTCAGTGTCAGCGCCATCTGTAATACCACACAGAGCCCCTCGGAAAGGGTTGCTTGCCACGGGGGAGTCACTATCTCGGCAACTTTGGAGAAGAATTAATAGCAGCAGTACACTACGGTCGGCAAGTGGGCTTGCAGTATCCTCGCGGGTGGTAAAATATCGGATAAAACTCCACGGAAAGCGAAAGATCGACGCTAAAACAGGCAAAAAACGATGAGAAAAGGGCTGCTTGAAAATATCACACCCACTGATGTACCCACCTGCAATGGAGCCAACGCCCTCCAGCGTCAAATACGAGAATTGCTCCAGCTCATACGCCTGGTCGGACATCCCAGACATCGCAATGAGTGAGGTCTCCCGAGCTTTTCGTAGAGCAATCACTGCGGTATTCGAAGCAGAACTCGCCCCAGTAGCTTGGATCTGCTCGATACTATTCTGGAGCAAGCGACGAACGATAGCAGATGCCCAATATGATTTCTTGCCATCAGGAAGAGCGGACGCCATCAACATATAAAGAAACGGATTGTGTGTAAGTAAGTCACCGGCCTGTTTAGAGTGGTCCCGTGGATACGCCACAGGCGACAAAAGCACCAACAGCGTGTTCACAGCTTCCACGTGCAGATCGTACGTCCTATCACTGCAGTAACAGTACCAGTGATACAAAGGAAGGATTAAAGTAAGCAGGATTTAAGTAAGCAGTGAAATCCCAACTTTTGGCGATAGTGAATCGTACTTGGGAGGGAACTCAATGAGAGCCGTGAGCAGAGCATCCAGAAAGCGAGCAGCAAGGTCATCGGATGAGTCTTCTAGTGATACCTCATCAGCGTTTCTCTTGTTGTCAGCACGGTCATCCTCCATTTGAATGGACAGACTCTCTGTGATAGGCCAAAGTAGCAACAGTGTCAGAACCACATCAAGCCATGGGTACACAAGTGCTACTGACGTCTCATCGTAGCAGCAACAGCGTTGCTCCTTCTAGGCTCCGTCGTAGGTTTATGATTGAAATGAGCCAGCAACGGGCACTCGTCTGTTCTTTCTACAAACCGCATCGCGAACTGCCGAACCAAGAACAATGCATTCAGAGCTCTGTGCAAGTGCGTGTCAACTGTCTGCGGCTTGCCGTTCAAGGGGTCTAGTCCCACGACACCCGGCGCATAAGCTGCCAACTCACTTTCCGTCATCTTAGCCACTCTGCAGCTAAACGGTAGCTCATGGATCACGAAGCGCAGCAACACGCGGAAGTTCCCGGACTGGAGACTGTTCTGGGCTGCCACCGCGTGAATTTGTGACCACACTTCGCGGTCAGCACCGTATCATTGCAGAATCACTATTGCGATATGCTGCTTTTACTATACCTAGTGTCTCGCCATATTCGCGTGTCAGTAGCTCCACCTGCGCCTGTGTCAATTGTGGCAGCGGCTTGGGAGTCCCCAGCAGCGCGTGGTATGCCACGTCCTCGCGTGGAGCTGGCGTCTCACTCACGATCTTTTCAAAGGCAGCTTTCTCCTGCGCAGACCTGAAGATCTGCTCTATTGCCGCCGAGCCAGTGGCTGATGAAGGTGTCGAGCTCGACGCTCCCATTTCGTGTCGAGAATTAACGAACTGTTATTAGCAGTATTTTTGAAGGTAGGATGTTCTTATTGGCCGAAAAGAAGGCATGGCTACATTGAAGGGCACGTAGCCATTTCCACCTAGAAAGCAGGCTGGATGTGGAATTCGCATAGGAGAGGTAGGTGGTCCGACGGAGAGATGGTACTGGGCAGTGCGACCTCCTTGCTCGCGTCCTCGAGCGACATGAGCTCCATGAGTGCAGCCGGCCGCATCCTGTTGCAAGCCAGAGGTTAGTGCTGCATTATACGCGAGACCAAAATGAAAAGTGCACCGACCTAGGAGAGCGGTAGAAAATGTAGTCCAGTGTACCGACGAAGCGCGGCACCATCGTGCCATCATCCGTTATAGACTCGCCGTTGACGTTGGTAAACTTGGGTTCACCATCCGCATCATACTGTGCGTAGGCGCTTTTAAAGTGGTTTCTGCTCGTGATGAAGCTGTACACTTTGCTGTCTGGTAAGGAGTTGAAGTCACCGGAGAAGACGACTGGCGTTGATGCTTCCAGCGCGCTCGCAAACTCGTCGATTGCACGCAGCATTCGGCGTGATTGCAGCAGCTTCACGTCTTCCTGCATTGGGTCCCAGAACAAGTGCGTAGTCGCGACAACAAACTCTAATTGCGTCGCGAGGTGTTTAAAGTGGACAATTGCACCGACGCTTCCTCTGGTTGAAGCTCTCGTAAGCAACTCATGATCAATATCTGTCGATCAGATTAGAAGCAACAAACACAAGATTAGCAACTAAAGTCAGACCACGCGTTCTTAAGCGTAAAAAAACAGCGATAGCAGGCCCAGACTCACCCGACTCGTCACCGTTGGGCAGGTCCAGACTAACCTGCACGGACTCTTTCATCTTCAGCATCTTCTCATTCCAAAACACAGCCACACCGTCCGGTTTGGTGCTCGTCTTCTTAATGAAGATACTAATGGTAAAGACAGCAACGAAGCAAGAGTACTTGTTAGCATCATCTGACTCACTCTATCGACCAGCCCACTCGAACCAAAGACCCAAGTGTTGCCAACTCACCCTTCATATCCGAGCTTTTTCATCATGCCAGCCCAAAACTCCTTGTAGTTGTCCACTTCCTATCATAGCAGCAGTAATCACTTATCGCGTCACCCAATAGAAGCTGGCACAAAGCCATCCTTGGGGTCAACTGAAGTAGCGTTGCTACCTGCAGACAGATGACATCAGGCGAGACGGGCAGACTCGAGGCGAATACAGCTTCCTGCTCACACAAAACTCGTCAGCTGAGCTCAAACTATGGCGACGGTGCCTAGCCTTGCAACCCACCAACTTTTTGGATCTGTTCTTCCAGCGGAGCTCACTGGACTCGCAGTACGGGAAGAAAGTAGAGCGCACGTAGCACTGCGCAAGCACATTGTACGTCATGACCAGCAACTTCTGTGAGGTTTCAGTCACTGTATCACACAAAGTTGCATCCGAAGAGCACGTTAGTAGGTCAAAATCGCAATAACGACCCGAAATCCAGCCCACGCGAGCTCACAGGCGCCATCGCGCGGCAACATGCGCATTCCTGGAGTCATGGCTGATTCCAATGAAGGTTTTCGTACTTTCATAATATAACAGAGCCCGAACCGCACGCACCTTTTCATCCAATTGTATCAATCGATTCTTCTGCACAGTTTTCGCAAATCATAAGGCTTAATTTTCCTTTTGTGGCGTGTGAGTGGCTGAAAGCTGGTCAAGTGATTGAATGGCGAGCACGCTCTCGTCCAGCCAGCCTCCGATATCCCCGACTGCAAAGTAGTGCTGAAATTCACAAAGGCTTCCTCAATTCAAAGGTAAGGAATGAGCTCTTGTCCTGTGTGCGTGCAGGCCTCCTTGAACACGCGTACATCTTCTACACGTGGCGGAGAGCACATTGATGGCTACAGACAGGCAGTGATGGCGTTGACAGGCAGCGTGCACGACACACAGGAAATGACAAAGACAACAGGAGCTAATCAGTCGGTTGGCAACGTTTGTAGATGGTGCAGGTTACTCCCGTTGTCCGCCCGAAGATCGTCAAGAAGAAGGTAACGAAGTTCAAACGTCACCAGTCCAACCGCTTCAAGCGTGTTCCGGAGTCATGGCGTCGCCCGAAGGGTATTGACGGCCGCGTGCGCCGTAAATTCAAGGGCGCCATCAAGATGCCGAACATCGGCTACGGCTCCAACAAGAAGACGCGCCACCTGTTGCCCAACGGCTTCCTTAAGTTCGTTGTCAACAACGTGGCTGAGCTCGAGGTGCTTTTGATGCACAACCGCAAGTACTGCGCCGAGATCGCCCACAACGTGTCGGGCCGCAAGCGTCGTGAGATCATCGAGCGCGCTGAGCAGCTAAACGTGCGTGTGACCAACCCCAACGCCCGCGTGCGTGCTGAGGAGAACGAGTAAGCGCTCATTTCAACGAGCAGCTGATAACAGGAGTGACGACTCGAAGGACGGACCTTGTAGGTGCATCCACTTGAGGCGGAGCTTTGCGATGAGGACAGGAGCCAACTGTGAGAAAGCAAGGAAGCAGCTTCAGCCCCAGGCGATAAGCGATAATTCACGTTTGGCGCCCTGCTGGATTTGTGGACTAGCTCGTGTGTGTAGTGTCATTCCGATTGCGTTTTTCCTGTCAGGTGGAGGGATGTTTCGGCCTTGTGCGTGCAGGTCTCGGTGATATAGCGTACAGGATTAAGGGCTTTGAGGGCTCAGATGCACGCGACGCACTTAGAAACACAACACCGTCAGCAGCTCTTGTGTCCCTGGTATATGAACACAACAGTTTCCTACTGCGGACCTCCTGGCGGTGTTCGTGCGCAAGTCAGAAGGCTGTTGGCCAGGGTAGGTCGGTCATATGCTGTGATCAAGACTGCCAATGAATATTCAACATTCGCGGGACGCCATGGGCCTTTTGAATTGAAACGCTCTAACAAAAAAAATGTGCAATAGTTGCCTCGAAAACCAAGTTCGGAGTTTGCCGCTGAACTTCGAGAACGCCCCCGATGGATGCAGGACGTGAACTGGTTTTGTATAGTCGAGGTCACCAGCTTCGATTGGGCTAAGCAGTAGTTTACAGTTGCAACTTGCAACTTGCAATTGCAGCTAAAATCTTACCGAGCAGAGATTACTGATCATCTCATAACGAAACCTATCACATCGCATTTGAAACAGAACTGTATCCCCTCATACAGGCTGCCACTGTCCGATGTCAAAGCTGGGGCTGGCATTCCCGAGTCTGGCGAGATAGACATGCATCCTTCGTCGCTGCTGCTGCGTGTCGCCCACCATGGCGCCAGCGTCTCGGCGTCGTCGTCGCTGCGTCTGCTGAATCCTGCTGGTCTTGGCGGCACGCGTTGTATCTCCAAGCGCGCGGCAGAGGAGGCGCGCCGCGAGTCCATGAAGCAGCGCAACCGCCGCGCCGTCATGTACCTGGCTGGCACAGCCATCGCCTGGGTCGGTATCTCATACGCTGCCGTACCGCTGTACAAAATTTTCTGCCAGATGACGGGCTTTGGCGGCACCACGCAGCGCGTAGAGGAGTTCGTAGCCGACAAGCTTACCCCACGAGAGGACGCCAAGCCCATTCGCATTACCTTCGACGGCGGTGTGAGTGCCAATATGCCATGGGTGTTCCGTCCGCAACAGCGCGATCTATTACTTGTACCTGGCGAGACGGCGCTGGCTTTCTACACGGCCAGGAACAAGACGGACAAGGCCATCACCGGCGTTGCTACATACAACGTATACCCACCGTCGGCTGGCGTGTACTTTAACAAAATCCAATGTTTCTGCTTCGAGGAGCAGCGACTCAAGCCCAACGAGGAGATCGACATGCCCGTGTTCTTCTTCATCGACCCTGAGATCTGTGACGACCCGTCCATGAATGGCGTGCACAACATCACGCTTTCCTACACGTTCTTCAAGACAGACGACGTCAGCGAGGACGAGGTAGTCGACGAGGACGAGGTAGTCGACGAGGACTAGAGTGGCGACTGGCTAGACTGGAGAAAAGATAGCGCAACGGAGACGGTCAAAGTGAACGAGGAGTTGGAAGACTCAATAAAACATCGCTTAGGAGGAGGAGCACCAAGATACCAACTAGTTACTAGACGACGATGAAGTCCAATTTAATATATGATTCGTTCATCTACAGTAGTGAGTGTTCGGCTCTGGTCGCATTCTGTGTTGCAGTACAGAGTAAATACACTGGACATGAGCTATGAAAACTTGTCATGGCTACACTCAATACTGTACTACAATTTCTAGCCCACGCCACATACTCGATTGATTGGCCAAAATCACTGAATATCAACAATCCCACAACTTTTTCCCGCGGAGTCCCATACAAAAACAAAGAGCTCTTCCGCCCAGAAGGACCCAGCCTTAATTACGCCGAACGCCATGGCTAGCAAGGAAGAGCACAACGACGACGAGATCCGCGAGCAGGACCGCTTCCTGCCGACAGCCAATATCTCGCGTATCATGAAAGTTTCGCTGCCGTCCACAGCCAAGATTGCCAAAGACGGAAAGGAGACAGTGCAGGAATGTGTGAGTGAGTTCATCTCGTTCATCACGAGTGAGGCCAGCGACAAGTGCCAGCAGGAGAAGCGCAAGACCATCAACGGCGACGACATCATTTGGGCTATGAGCACACTGGGCTTCGACTCGTACGTGGAGCCACTCAAGCTTTATTTGCAGAAGTACCGGGAGTCGGTCAAGGTGGAGAAGAACGACAAGAAGGACAATGTGGGGTCATTCGGCGCGTCCTCGTAGACGTCACAGGGACTCGAAGACAGTGCTGTGGCTTGTAGCGATAAGAGACTGCAATAAATAAACAGAAAAAGACAGAAAACTAACGTTGGGTTAGCTATTGGTTGTTGCCGCGCGCTTCCTGAATAAGTTGCAGCATTTTGAGCTTGTTCTTCCTGCTGGCAGCTTGCAGACACTCGACGACAGTGTCACCGTAATTGTCTCGGATACGAGGGTCGGCGCCTGAGGACAAGAGGATGCCAACGCAGGAAATGGACTCGCGTACGATGGCTACATGCAGAGCAGTCCAACCGTTGATCTGAACAGTAGAGAAGAGAGACAAGGTGAGTTTTCGACGAAGAGCACATGTAGACCGTTCTGACCGTACCTGATCAGTGGCGTTGACTTCAGCTCCGTTCTGGAGAAGAAGGTTCAGGATGTCGCTGTGATTTTGAGACGCCGCCCAATGCAGACCACTCCAACCATGCTGCTTACGAACAGGGAAATATGAGATGAAGATGAGTAGAAAAGAGCTTCTCGCCTTACCTGATCTGCGGTGTTGGCGTCAACGGCTTCATCGTTGAGCATATCTCGGACATGGTGCTTATCGGCTCGATACACGGCTCGCATAAACTCTTTGCTTTCCTTGGACTCGCTCGGAGTTGTGCGTGGAGGAGGGTCGTCGCTCTCTTTTTTGTCATCAGGTTCATCCTCGTCAGATACCACGGTCTCTTTTTGCTTTCTGTTTTTCTTGTGGACGTCATCTTCGTCTTCAAAGCTCGAATAGCCTCCCTCATTGCCGTTGTCCTGGTTACTGTCAGCATCTCCAACTTTCTCTTGCAGCACTTTTGCAGCTTGTTGCTCCTCCTGTTGCAAATTCAAGGTCGTTTGCTTGAGAACCTGCGAACGAAGGTCTTGTCGCTCCGTCTTCACTTCCTTTGCAGTTGACTCGAGAGCCTCTCGAATCTTGAATTGATCTTGTCCATCCATCTCTTGGGCTAGTTGCTGTAGTGTTTGCTTCGGTTGCGTTTCCTGTTTAGCCACGTCCACGAGTGTCTTTGGCTTCACTGAACTATTCGCATCATTTCCAGCTCTAGCAACGTCAACAAGCGATAAAGTGGCACTGTTACTCGCGGCTTCGGCGTTCATCGCCTTGGCCACATCGAGAAGCGAAGACATTCACGACTAACAGAAGAACAACTCGACAAATGAACTACTGTACGCCATGAGTTACTCAATCACTTAAGTCGTTACGTAAGTTTGGGATGATACCGCTATCTCTGCCAACCTGGTCCCGATGAATGTGTCCGTACGCGCTTCTTCATTGGTCCAGGCGATGCAGACCGAGGCCGTCCTCGCGTTGTTAATCGTGCTGCAGCTCTTGCTGCAGACGCTTCTGTACTAGCTGTTGCACTTGACGCACTACCGAGACTTGGGCGTTTAGTGGGAAGCGATTTTGATGAAGTGCTGGAGCCGGGAGACACGGACGCCGGCGTATTTCTTGAAGACTCGACGCCAATGTTCTCCTTCTCCTTAGGAATCGCTCGGAATCTCTCGAGTGAGCGCTGCAGTTTGGCCTTGTCGTCAGTTAGTTGCCGTACCTGGTCCAGAAGGCGATTGTTCTCCTCCTTCACTTTGACATGATGCTGAATCTTCTGGCGGCTGTTGTGGTGGCCAACCAGCTTCTCTTTCTCGTTCGACACTGTCTCCAGTTTCTTGGTTAGACTCTGGATCTCCCGCTGCAGCCTCACCTTCTCCGATAAGAACTTGCGCTTCGCCTGTCCAAGCTCGTCTAGCGTTACTGCCTTGGCCTTGGCCTCCTTTAACGCGCTCTCAGCTGCAGCCTGTTGTGCCTCCAGCGCCTTCTGCACAGACTTACTGTGCTCTTCGGCAGCGTCGATCTCCCTCCGTCGACGTTTAAGCTCCTCTTCCTGCTCCTTCAGCTCAGCTACTGCCTTCTGCTTGAGCTTCGTGTTCTCTGCAACAACCGAGTTGTGCTTGGCCTCAAGTTCCTCAAGTGCGATCTGCAACTCTTGGACTTTTGCTCTCCGATCATCCTCCGTGTCCTTCAACTGGATCAGCGATCTGTTAGCAAGCTGCAGCTTTGCGTCCTTGCCCTCGATGTTCGCTTCGAGCTGTTTGATCTCCAGCATCAGCTGCTCGGTCTGCTGCGCTAAGATTTCCTCGCCTTCCTCCAGTTTCTGCTCAAGTGAGTGGGTCTCCGCCACTAGTGCTTCCTTAGCCTTTGCAAACACCGCTGTCTTCTCCGCAACCAGCTGCTCCAGCGCCTGCACACGGCCATCTGTGGCCTCCAACGCAGCTTTATACTCCCGGGCTTTCACATCCCACGCAGCTTCGTCACGGCTCGCACGTTCTTTTAACGATACAATGGCGTCGTCTCTCTCCGCTAGAGCAGCCTCCTTCTCAGCGAGCTCCGTCTCTTGTTTCGACAGAGCGCTTTGCTGTTCTGCTGACTGAAGCTCAAGGTCGCGTACAGCGCTTCGCAGCTCAGCAACAGTGCCGGCGAGTTGCCCCTGTGTTTCTGCAGTGCTCGCCTCCAAGTCAAGGATCTTATCGTCCCTGTCGGCGACGCGACCCGAAAGTTCTTGCACTTTCCTGTCCTTCTCCACAGCTGACGCCTTGAGGGCCTCGTTATTCTGCTCCAGTTCGTGTCTCGATGTGGACAGTGCTTCTTTACTGAGAACCAACTCCTCCACGCGCTTCTCAAGAGCCAAAATCGATTCCTGAGCCTGCTCTGCTATCTTCTTCTTCTCGCCCGCCCAGGCTTCTCGAGCTTCCGCGAACTTCTCCTCCAGCCCCTGTTTGGACTCTTGCTCCGTTTTCAAAGACTCGGCCAGCTCCAGACGATCGAACTCAAGCCCTTTCAACTCGTCACGCAGTGTAGACTGGATCCCCTTGTACATCATAATCTCTTCTCGCTGGTGAGAAGCGGTCCCTTCAGCAGCTCGAATCTCGCCCTCTGCCTTCTCGAGCCTTGTAGTCAGGTGCTCCACAGTATCCTTGCTTGCTGCGATTTCCTTCTCCAGCTCGGCAATCTTAGTTGCTCTGCAGGAAAGCTCATCAACCTGCTGCGCTTGGGTATTCGCAGCTTGACAAAGATCTTCTTGTGCTGAAGCGAGACCCTTGCGCAGGTCGGCAGCTTCGTTCGAGCGTGTTGTGATCTGTTGCTCAAGTTCCCCAACTTGTTGCCTGAACTTGCTGATGGTCTCTTCCGATTCCGACAGCTGAGCTTGCTGTAGCTCGCGCGTCTTCTTCAGATCAGTATTCTGCTCATCCAGCTCGCTCGCCTTCACAGCCAACTCCTCGGTACGTTCCGATAACCTCTCAGTCTCACTAGCCATTGCCTTCTTCTCCGTTTCAAGCTCCTTCACATCAGCCTGAAGACGCCCAAGCTGTTGAGCTGCCAAGGAAAGCTCTGCGTCGACCTGGCTCTTTTCTTCAGAGAGTCTAGAGGCATCGTCAAGAGCCTTCGACAACTTCATCTGTGCATCTTCCAGCGCTTGCCTGGATTCCTGTTCCTGGGCGTCAAGTTGGCGTTGAAGTTCTGCAAGTGCTGCCTCCTTGTCCTCCAGCTTTGAGCTGTGAAGACGATCAGCTTCTTCTGCCTTGGCTCGATGGTCGTCAAACTCATCGTGAAGCTGCTGAAGTTGCTCGTCTCTTACACGAAGCCGCGTCTCGAAGTCCTCAGCTAGCTTGTGCTCTTCCTCTTGCGCTTGACGCTGCAATGCCTCGATCGCTTCTGAATGTTTTTGAGCAGTAGCATTGGCATCCTCCTGCAGCTGTCGGATACAATTAATGGATTCCTCCAGCTTCTGTTCCAGAATCGTCCTCTCCTCAGTCACTGCAGCCTCAGCGCGTTTCAGCACATCAATTGTCTTCTCGCAATCACCAACTCGAGCTCTTAGGTGAGCTGCCTGCTGTGTAGCCTCCTTCAACTCGTCTCGGGCCTCTCCAAGTTGCATCACCGTCTTCAGGTTGGCTTCTTCAAGATGAGCCATTTCCTTCTTCAGTTGGACAAACGCATGTTCGGCTTCTTGGGCCTGAAGCTCACGCTTGTTGAGCTCTGCAGCCACCGCTGATAGCTGCTCCTGTAGCAGCATCTTCGAGTTCTCAAGGCCTTCGTTAGCGGTGGATGCATCAGCCAACGCAGCGTCGAACTCGAGGCGGATCCCTTCTTGTACTCGCTTCAGCTTCATCTCCAAGTCCTCAACCTTACTTTTCTCTTGAATCAACAAGCTCTTGGTCGAGCAATGAGCTTTCTCTGCGCTCAGTAGAGCTCCCCTGGAATCTACGAGTTGTCTCTCGAGATCATGTCGTTGAATTGACCAGGAAGCTTCACGCTGCTTCATCTGCTGTAGCTCTAGTGACGTGTCTGCTGCTTTCTCTTCCAGGCATTGATTGAATGACGCGACCGAGTCCAGCTTCGCCTGGTACTCACTCGCCTGCTGCCTTAGCGCCTCCTCTAAGCGAGCTGAAAAATCCGCATGGCCAACTTCTTGTGTCGATGGTCCTTCCCTGTTGTCACCCTTATCCGACTGGTTCTCGAGTAATCGGTCTTGAAGATCGTGCTTGTCACGCAGCACAAACGCCAGCTGCTTCGTCAGACCTAGCAGCATCAAGTTGAGGCTTTCCACTTCGCTGTTGATCTTGCCAGTGGCGCCGGCGTCTTCCATTCCACTGCGCTGCAGCTCGTCCTGAAGTTCCACAAAGCGTTCTTCCATCTCTTCATACTTCATTCTCCACTCAATGGCGTCAGCTGTCGGTTTATACTCATGAGCTCCCGGGCCGCCAATTCCTCGCAGTCGAAGCATCATTTTCAAGTGAGCAACATGCTGCTTTAGCTCCGTACAAAGCGCCTGGGAGTGCCCATTCTGAAGCTGCAGAAACTCGCATGAACGCTGTAGTCGGTCACTCTTCTCGGCAGTCGTCGCAAACGATTCCTCCAGCTCACGGAATCGGCTGTCAATGGCAGGATCACACGGTCCTAATTGCCGTGAAGAGGGGGCGAATGAGTCTTGACTTGACGCGCTCTCGAACGGTGTCGCTCCTTGCTGGAGCACACTTGATCCCGGGATATTCCGAGCGATTTCTTGATGTGCTTGCTGCAGTTGTCGCTTAAGCCGCAGGATTTCTTCCTGCAAGAAAAGCGCACTGCCGACTGAGTCTTCGTTGACGACTGCGCTGTTCTGGATCATCTTTGCTCGCTGTGCGAACTTGAGAGTTGAGAGCGTCTCGAACGAGGAATCTTCGGCCGGCGAGATGGTTGCGACCATGAACGTTTTGGAGTTGCCACCCAGCGAATCTTTCAAAAGGAACGTCAGCTTGGAGTCGCGGTAATGGACGTGGCGATGCTTGCCCACCGACTGCTCCGATAGTCCCATGATGACGTTTCCAAGCGCAGAGAGCGACTTGTTGATGCTTCCTGCTTCCTTTAGTCGCTCTCCTGCTGCGTCAGTACTTCGCTGTCGCTCGGAGCCTGCTAGATCCACCAGATTAAACCTCGACGTGCGAATCTTGGTCCCTTCCGCTGTCATCTCCTTGGACTGCAACTGCAGGATGAACACACTGTGCGACCGACTGCTCTCTCTGTTCATAGACGTTTGCCCCACTCGCCGGTTCTGCGCTCCAACCGTCATGAGCTCCGCTGCTTTTTTCGAGTTGGCCACGACGCTTTCGATCAGTCCTTCCACGTGGACTCCTTTGCGTCCGTTTTCCCTCAGTTGCAGTCCTGCTGCGTCCTTCGCACTGCCTCCATCCAGCAGATCGTATACTCGTTCATTGTAAATCTCCAGAAAGGAGCATGCGAATGTATGTTGCACGTTCTTCCGGCTGTCTTTGGCCACGACGTTGTCGAAAAGGTAGTCGAATACTCGCGGCACGAGGCCACGCAGTGCAAGTTGCTCTCGAGTGAGGCTCTGGGCCTCAGTGTCGATGACATCGTCGGGTCCTTGCATCGTGAACGTTTTGCCTGATCCTGTTTGTCCGTAGGCGAAGATGGTGCCATTGTAGCCCTCAAGACAGGCCCGAGTAATGGGCGCCCCTACGACCTCAAAGACGTCGTTCTGGCAGGCATCCTCGCCGAACACGCGATCAAATGTGAAGGTCCTGGATGGACCATGTTTGCTGTGCAGGAAAACCGTCTGCTGCGTGCCGTCCGAGGCGGGGACGGTCACACACTTCTTGGCGAAGGATGTGGACGCGGCGGCTGCGCTACTGCGCGCTAGGAAGCCCGCGGAGCCGCTCGAGAAGGTCGAGGGGTTGACGCCGCGCTCGCGCTCGTTGGGCGGCCGCACGCGACAGAAAACCTTGACGTTGGCGTTGGAGGCATCCATGCCGACGATTATTTGGTCCGTTGTGTCCCTTTGCTATTTGAATCGGAATTTGAATTTTGAGTGGAATACTTCAATCCCGTGATCAATTGATATTCTTGTCTGGGGGATCAAGCTTTGGGAAAACCGGTATTCTGAAACGGAATTCGACGGTAGATATCAGAGCGCGGAGCATTAATTAATGTCTGGGCACTGCCAATCCCTGCTTGCTGTTGTGCGACGTGCGCATCGGACGTTCTTTGAAGGGCTTGCATCAATAGATGGATTGGAAGCTTCAAACGGCCATGGAGCATGAATAACAAAGCCACATTTGGTGAGGTTGGTCTCCATGAACACCAGCACCTTAATTCGAAAGAGAGTGTCGAAGGGGTGTATGTTTTACGTCGTTTGCATTTCTGGACGTCGAGGTGTAAATCTTCGAATACAGTACACCAGACCTACTGTTTAGGTTTAACTTAAAGTAGATACAGTAGGAAAAAACTAAATTTCGGTCCTTCCCTATTGCATACCTCGAGCGCTGTTCCGGTATCATAGCTCCTTATACCGGTATCAGAAGAGGCAAGGCATCCAATCACTGACGCAGTCAGTGACGGTGGCATCCCATCAGATCGATTATCAACTGCAAGGTAATTAAACCGCAATGGAGTCCCCGGGAAAAAAATGGGGTCTTATATTTCAAGGTTGCGAATTTGCAGCAGCTACATGTGGGGCTGGTGAAAATCAGCAGCCTAGAACCGTTTAGTGGTCCTCGTTCTCGCAGTGTTCCTTGTAGGCGGCCTCGTCCAGCAGATCGTCCACGTCCGACACGTCGTCAAGCTGCGGAAACAATAAAACGTAGTCAGCAACTTCCTGTCTCTATTGCAGCTGCAAAGTGCAACATACCTCCAGCTTGATGAACCAGCCACCGGTCATGGCCTCGTCGTTCACGAGGTTCGGGCTCTCCGCCAGGTCCTACAGCAACAACAGTACCAGTTAGCATTGTGTCCCTCCCTTTACCGACGCAGCAGTGGCTGCTGCTCACCTCGTTAACAGCCGTGACCGTGCCCGCAGCGGGCGTGTATAAGTCACTAGCAGCCTTGACGGACTCAACGGCACCAAAGGCGTCTCTACACGTTCAATAATAAATGATGCACAGCAACGTCAGAATCCAGTTACAAAGCAGTTAACGAAAGCTGCACGTACCCCTTGGCGAACTTGTCGCCCACCGACGGAAGGTCAACGTACACGACGTCGCCTAGCGAGTTCTGGGCAAAGTCGGTGATTCCGATGGTGCCCTCCTTGCCGTTGAGCGTCACGTACTCGTGCTGCGGCGTGTACTTGGTCGAGAAGAAGGCGAAACCCGCGGGGCGCTGCGAGTTCGCGCGCCAGGCCGCGGAGGTGGCCGACTTGAGAGCACGTGCACGGAGAGTCTGCGAGATGACGCGGAGAGCCATTAGTCTATACAGGAAGAGCGATCTTCGGTTGCCTTCGAATTGTCGAGTGAGAGATCATGGTGGTCCCGACATGCGGTGTGGCTACATTCGAAGATCCTCAGGTTAGTATGCCCTTACCAATGATAAGTTTAAACCAAAACCGTATGGTGCATCAGTGTTTTGCGAGGCTTGCCGAAGCCAGTGGTCGAAGCAGTTCAAGTTATGTTGACGCGCTTCGCTCTGCGTCCTGCTGGCCGTACGGCTCTGCGTAGCTCTTTTTGTCGCGGCTTAGCTGCTTCGTCTGGTACTGATGATGGACGTCGCTGGGCGGACCTGTTTTCCACTGCCGCACCCGCCAAGTTGGTCAAGCGCAAGGTGGCCATTGTTACCGGCTACATGGGCACGGGCTATCACGGACTGCAGCTGAACGATAACGTCAAGACCATTGAAGACGATATCCGCAACGCCATCTTTCAGGCTGGTGCCATGCGTGAGTCCAACTTTGAGGACTTGGGCAAGATTGACTGGGCACGGAGCAGCCGCACAGACAAGGGCGTGCACGCTGGCTGCATCGTGGTGCGTGTTGCAGTTGGATACGAGGCAATACAGGGCAGATATTCTAATATGTGTTGTTGTTGCTGCTTTGACGACCATAGTTCTCTGGCAAGCTACTGATTGACGAGGAGAACAAAGTGGACCCAATTTCGGGTCGTGTCCACGAACTTAAGGAGGCGTTGAACGCTTCTCTTCCTGAAAACATCCGCGTGTTCTCCTGCACGAGAGTGAGCAAGCGATTTTCTGCGCGCAAGAATTGCGTTCTGCGAGAGTATGAGTACTTCATGCCGCTTTCGTTCCTGAGAGGCAGCCTCATCGGATCCGACGGAGAAGACTTTGACACGGACGAGGCTGTTGCCGAGTTCTGTCGCGCACTGCGTCGCTACGAAGGAGTGCACGACTTCCACAACTTTACCCGCTCGAGATCGTATTTCTACAAGGTGCAGGCGAAGAAGAAACACTATAAAGCCCATTACCGAAGGAGCGTGGCCGAGAGCGACGACGCAGGCGTAGAGGATAATGACGAGGACGCTGAAGAGGAATCCGGCATCGACGACTACTCGGAGGAGTCGAGCCAGTTTGAAGATGAAGAGGAATTGACCCGCAAGCTGCTGCCTCGTCACCGCCGATCCATTTACTCGTGCTCGGGTTCTCTCGTCCCGGATTTCTGTGGCGAGCCACACTTGCGTATCCACATCGTCGGCCAGGCTTTCTTGCTGAACCAGATTCGCTGCATGGTCGGTGGCGCTCTGGCTGTGGCGACCAAGGGAATGTCCCGAGTTGAGTTCGACGCTGCTTTGTGTAGGCCATGTCTTTTCTCATTCTGCGTTGCACTGTCGCTCACAATAAACGTCTAACTGGGATATGAAATGTTGCGGATACTGCAGTGACGAACCGTATTGTGCGAGTTCCGATTGCTCCGGCCGAGGGCCTTGTTCTTCTCAGCAGCTCGTTTGGAGGAAAGAGCCACACGGTCTCGCTGTATGAGGACCCGAACACGGTTCTCGCGAAAGAGCGCAAGGACGTGGTGCATCGGGTTCTATTGAATCGTAAGGAGGATGAGGAGATGACAAAGTTCCGCGACGAGGTGATCTACAAGGAGATCGCGAGCAGCTGGGATATGGACGAGAAGATGGACCGATGGCGCGCCTACCTCGAGCGCTGCTACGAGTCCAACGGCCGTCTCGACGAGGACGAGCTGTCTGCCGTGTTGTTCGAGCTGGACCAAGCCAAACTCGCAACCAAGAACAAGAACCAGGCGTTCGTCGAGCAGAACCGATCTGGACTAACTGAGTACGGACGCAAGGGCGCCCTGCTGCCGAAGCAGTTCACCACGAAGATGTGTGTTCGGTACGGTGTGGCCCCCGGTATCTTCACGTCGGACTTGCGCCGTGGCATAATACTGGTAAGTCTTTTTGGGGCTGATGTATACAGGTGGCTGTAGTCTCTTATATGTGTGTGTTGTACCGATGCAGCATTTGAAAACCGGCAAGATTCCTCTCGACGCGGACGATGAACATATTATGGCCCACATTGACAGCTACGGCCCCGAAAACCTCGCCAAGGAAGGCCGCAAGCTTCGTCATAGCATCCGAACGTGATGGAGAGTAAATAGATAGCAAGTCGAGCAACAATAGAGCTGCGTTGCCTTGAATGTCAGTTGGTTCCATGATATAGCAGTCATGTGCGACATGGCTACATGAATTTTTGTGTTTTCTTACATCAAGTTTTTTATTCTCCCTTTTGCAATTCTCGAACGACGTCAGCAGTCGATCGGCGACACCAACATCTTTTACTATGGTGTGGACCGTCACTCATCATCGCCATTCGGTCAATGTCTAACCCATACGCTACCTACTGCCCACAGTTCGGCAACTTCGGCGGAGACGGTAACCCCTTTGGAGTGCAGTTCAACTTTGGCGACTTCCCGCAACGGTGTGTGACTTGGCCTCATCGCCGAATAACGCACGATATGCTGATTCTAGTTTAATTCCTGGATTGCTGGGCTTGCAGCTTCGACGAGCACTATCGAGTGTATCCTGTGTCATTCTGCGACAAGGCGCACCTGGAGGATGGCGATAAGAGTGCGGTTGTTTCTTCGCTGCAGACTTTATACTCTCGAGAAAACTAATGGTGTTGTTTTTTGCTTTTCTCTTTGATAGTTTTGCTGCCCCCTTCAGCACTTGAGACACTGGGTACGTTGTTGAGGTCGTGGCTTTATGAGCCTACCGACTGATCGTTCTTTTCGTCGTTCAGCTCGTCTGCACATTGAATACCCAATGCTGTTCAAAGTAACCAACGAGGGAGTGGAGCGCTCGTCGCACTGTGGTGTGCTTGAGTTCAGTGCCCCCGAGGGGAGTTGCTACATGCCATACTGGGTGAGGCTGTTTGCGCCTGTTTAAAGGTGCTGTTGGGGTTTGACCTACTAATTTTTGATATGTTTGTGCAATAACGGCAGATGATGCAAAACCTGTTCGTGAAAGAGGGCGGGATCCTCAATATCCAGAACGTGTCGCTGCCGAAGGCGACATTCGTGAAGCTACGCCCACAGTCGCAGGATTTCTTAGATATCTCCAACCCGCGCGCAGTGTGCGTTGAACTTTGGAGTGTTTGGCATGTCTTGTACTGTGTGCTTACTAGTGTTCTGTTGTGTGCAGTTTGGAGGGTTCTCTTCGCAAGTTTTCGTGCATGACAGTGGGCGACACAATTTGCCTTAAATACAACAACAAGAACTACATGTTGGACGTGCGCGAGGTAAAGCCTGCACCTGCTGCCTGCATTATTGAGACGGATTGTGAGGTAGATTTCGAGCCTCCAGCTGACTACGTCCCTCCGGTACCCCCATCTGCTGCATCGATACCACCCGCGGCGCCGTCAGATATTCCTTATGGAGGTAATGCTTCTTGTTTTCGACATGTAGCATCGCCGTATTATCCGATTACCTGATAGCAACAATGACTTGATCGGCAGGTGTTCCAACGATGAAAGCGGAAGACGTAAAGCCAGCACGGCTTGGTGGCGCTGGATTTGGCAGTGGATTGCGGCTTAAGAAGAGTGGCGAGAAGAGCTCTACAGATGCTGCTGCACTGCGTGCTGCTCGCTTACGCAAATACGAAGCGTTCCATGGTACTGGTCACTCGCTGAGCGGCAAGTCATCCACATTCAGTGGCGCTACAGCCCGAGGAACTAGTTTGGGAGGCAGCAGCAACGGAGGATATTCTCTCAATGGGATAAGTAATGGCTCTAGCTCCAGCACCAGCAACGGCAGCTTGACCACGGCTTCCAAAGCTAAGCCATCGATGGGCCAACGCCTTAATGGTGAAAAGGTGGGCGCAGCCGACGATGAGGAGATGAAGGATGAAGAGATGAAGGAGAGCGGCGAAGAGCATAAGGGTGTCGTTCCGTTCCAAGGCGAAGGCCGGCGGCTGAGATAAATGTAGTACGAACTGAGAGGCGCGCAGCAAAATTATTAGCGACGAAGGCTTCTAGCTATTGAGCCACTCAGCTCCCAAACAAAAGTAGCCCGTCGCTAATGAGAGGATGTCGATGAAATAGGACACAGTTTTTCAAGATGTATCAATACTTTTCTTAGAAAGTAAATGCTCTGCCATCATCCCGTCATCTTCCACGCAAAAAGAAGCACGTACTGTTGAACTTACTTCAGTACATGTACAGAAGTAGCGTCTACCGGTCTGCTAGCGCAACCAGGACACCCGACGTGACTTTGGTGCGCCGAATCAACCCACAGCCCTCCATATCTGCTAGATGAAACTCCAGCCGAAAGCGTGAGTGTTTCAGCTTTGCCTTCTTCAGTTGCTGCTCGTGCATCTCCTTGTATTTCGTGCGCTTCAGTGTGCTCAAGATCTGCGTTCGGGTCTTCCTGATCGCTGATACTAGTTTTCCTATTCCAGGGACAGAGAAGGAATATGCCTCGTCATCTAACCGAGTTGTGGGCAGAAGGAACCCAAGTCGTTGGATGCACCTAGCAATTTAACCCAAGATACTTTCGTCAGTAAATATTTACACTGCTCCGTCTTCCGACACATACCCCACCATAGCTCGAATCTCCTGTTCATCTGCAGAACACCCGCACTCCCTCATCCTCGATATCAAGACTTGCAATGGAGCAGTAGTTAACGAAGTGAGTTGAGGAAGTGCCCGTCCAAACGCCGCCACAGCGTTCAATTTCAAGGAGATCGCTGTATCTCCTGGGTGCTGACGTAGCTGCTCGCGAAATATCTTCTCGTGCTTCTTCACCTCGGCAATGTAATCTTCTGCACGTAGAATCACCGTGTCTTCCGATCCCGTTGGGATCTTGAATGTTACCAACTTGCCTTTTGTTCGCAGCCGATGCACCTTCGGGCGATAGCGAAATGCAAGTTAGTCAATTGCAAGGTCGTCATTGCCTGCAGTAGCGTCTTAAACTCTACATTCTGGTCTATGAATGTCCGACTTGGTAGAACCGTGTATCTGCAAATACGCAATACCATATTTAAAGCGTATATCGTTACAGTGTAAAATGACTGAATTTACAATTGGTGCCAGACTACCACTCGGGGTAAGCTCAGTGCTGCCAACCCGTCGGCGTTGCGGGTCAGTAAAAGCTGAATGGATATCATGATGTCATCGATGAGGTCAGCTGAAGCGCTCCATTCCCCGTCGTCGTCCTCGATCGCCGCGTGCTTGCGCTTGCTTCGTCGTAACACCATTACAAGTATTGCTAGAGAAATACGAACTATCAGTATTAAAATTAAAATAATTCTCTGGATTTTAAGGAATGATCAGAACGGAGGTCTGAATTCTTAAGCCAAAGCACCTTTTACATACATAACTTAATCAAAAGGCTGCAATCACTTAAGACGATGTCTCTTGCACCTCGAGCACAATGATGGTCACTCATACGAGCGACATCCTGCGAAAACAAATTTATATCTTTCGTTTAATAATGGAGCTCTTGTCAGAATCATTATACACAAAATGGCACGACCTAGTGACGGGGTCACACAGCACCTTGCGCTAGAGGAAGTTATCTTCCGAGAGTATACAAACTCTCAGTGAACGGCAGTTCACAGGTCCCCTCTTTAATTAAAGAGAGCGAAGTGACCTAAATAAGGTAGATTGTAAACTGAGTATATTTATAGGTAGGTTAAGTTTGGGTTTAATACAAACTATACGTTACTTATAGAAATGCAATGTCGTTTAACCAATGGTTGGCTTTGAACGACCTTGGTACCTTGTACCAAATATCCCGGAGTATGACGTGTCATACTCCTGAAGTGTGAAGTGTCACACTTCATGTAACCAGGGTACACTTAGGGCTACGTACCCCGTTACAACCTATCTCGCAGAATGAACTTTCGCTTCCCATCATTTTGGTCCGAAATAACTCTGTATTTTTGGCTAAATATTGAGAGCTGTGTAACCCCAACAAGTAGATTGTATCCATCACCAAGTATTCCGTAGACAGTACCCACCAATCATCTGTGTATTTTCACCAGCTTTATTTATCATAGATCTGGCGCTTCATTTCGCCAAAGTGCATCTCGAACAGAACAGCTAATTGGCATCTTTAAATTGGAGTCAATTGCCTGCACCATGGTTTCCTTTCCGGCGTACATCCGGTTTCGCTTGGTGGCTTCACTTTTTTTCATCGCTGTGATCGGACGAAGAGCGCTGTTTATGGTTTTGCAGAGTTCCTCCCAAGCGACAACAGAAAAAGAGTCCGCCATCACACTGTGTTTGATTTTTTCGGACCTGTTGGTGCAGCAGCACGATGCAAAATCAAGACCAACGAGACGACGAGAACTTCAGTGACACATTGTCGGGAGACGATAATTTCACTTGGACCGAAATATGGAGAACGGAAGCGGGTGCGACGGAGAGAGATGGATTCCTGGCGACGCTTCCTCGCTTCGTGCGCACGAAGAACAACTTAGTGTCGTGTACGCTGGATCATCTAGCTACAGAGCAGTTCAGCTTTGCGCTTTCCCGACACAATATGCGCTCGATGTTGACGGCCTGTCGCTCAGAGCGCTGTATCGACAATGCTGATGGAAACGCTTGTTGGTGCCGGTACAAGGTTAAAACAGCGGTACCGTTGCAGTTTTCAAGCAAGGTAATCACATCATGCGGGACCCAAACGCCTTGACACCTCAACGACCCGAGCTCACGGATGCTATGAAAGCGTTCATTCGGCACCAACTTGCTGAGGTTCCCACGACCGTCCCATACCGTCTTTACAGCGTCATCGTGGCCAAGGTTGACAAAGAAGAACTACCTGGGCCTGCACCCTATCGTCGTCAAGTGGACAATTACGTTCGCTTTTGGAGAAGAACAAACCCCACCGACGAGATGGCACGCGTCATTGACATGTGTGACTAACACTTGTACGACGAGGTTGGGATGCATCCAGAAGCGCCAACAAATTTAGTGATTCTTTGCGATACCATTATTGCAGGTGGTAGGCATGTTGCCTCTGAAGGATGCGGAAGTGATGCAGCACCATTTCGTGTCGGCCTCACGTGTTACAAGCTTTTCCAAGACTATGTTAATGTGCAACGGGCTGCCGACCAAACGACGATATTACACATCGACAGCACGTTCAAGATTGTGAAACAATGCTACCCAGCAATGGTTATGGGCTACTCGGACAAAGGCGATTATTTTTTCCGCTCGCATACTTCTGCATCTCCCGACGACGCGAAGAAGATATTTCGTGGTGCCTGGAGTTCATGAAAAGGGTCTGCTTTGAACAATTCCGCTTGGATTTCGCTCCAGAATTTGTTAAGTCGGACGCCGACAAGGCACAGTGGAACGCAAGCCTTGCCGAGTTGCCTACGTCCAAAGTGTTGATGTGCTGGTTCCACGTTTGCCAGAATGTGTTCAAGCAAGCTAGGGCCAAGGGTGTTGACCCCGTCCAGACTAAGGAGCTTTTCGTGGACTTGTACGATTTGCACTACTCCGATGAACGCGACAATGAGACATACAAGCAAGTCCTTCTCGCAAAATGGGATGCGATGCCACGCGACTCAGCAGCGTTCGCGTTGGCTCGTCATATTAAGACGATGTGGGTCAACAGCTTTGAGTTCGGAAATTGGCAAGTGTTCTATACACCTACGGGTTGTGCGGTGACGAACAACCCGCTCGAGCAATACCACAAGACGCTGAAGATCAACTGGGCAAATCCTCGAGCTACACCGTTGGAGATGATGCGGTCTATGGATCGAGCTCGGCTAGCTTTCGTCAGTGAAAGTCGCGTCTTCAGTGACAAACCGAAGGTTTCTACGCGTTTGTACAAGTTATACAAGACCCTAGCTGATGGGCGTTGTAAGTCATCTACCCAGCTTCCATTGAGGCGTACGCAGGCCGAGATACGTTTTACCGTTTATCACAAGCATCTTCCTCCCAGCGCTGGGGATAGAAAGGAAAGGTTGAAATCGGTGGGTTCCGTGAATTCCCGAAGGATGCATACACTTGGTATGCCATCCGATGGGTGGGTAGTGAGTCCTGGACAATTGAAGTGTGATAGTCTCTACTGGTGGAAACATGGGATGTGCCCTGACGTCATTGATGCCTGTGCCGCGGATGGTGTTCAGTGTCCTGGTATCATGCCAAGGCCCCGACGGTTTGTGACGAACGCTCGTCGTCAACGCCCTCCTGTACGTCGCACCAACGCTGTTCGTCGGGTACAGTTTCCTACTGCTGATGAGGCCTCCGACACAGAAACGATTGAATCATCACAGGCGTCGAGCTGTTTAATGACTACCGAAGAAAATGATACGCCCGACAACTCACCTACGCCGACGACAAGCGAAGTATCTCTTGCTTCAGCACGAGTCTCCGACCTTGGAGAATCATTTGGCGCTTTCCATCCATTGCTCAACGAGAGACCCAACGGCCCCTCAACGCACGAAGCGAGTGTTCGTCGTGAGCTCACATCATCGATCTCTAATGGGCACCAAGCCGACCTACACGATGCTCGTCTGTCTCAGCTTATACCACCAACAACGTGCGTGGCATCAACAAGCAGTATTCAATCGAGCACTCCCGCCGCTCAGGTTCCGCGGCCAATTTATCAAGTTGAGCACGGTGAGTCATCAACCGACACGGAAGCTGACTCGCAAGATGCAGTACTAGCGCTGGTGCTGGATCAGCCTCAAGATGTGCGTGGAAGTACAACAGAGAGAGTCGTCGATGAGGAGCATTCTCCACTCGTTCGAGAAATGGCTGGTAACGTTGTAGTACCCCGCAGATCTGTGCGCCGCCGCTGTCTAACTGAGCGTGCTCGCGAATCTCAACAACAGGTGCGTAAGCGCACTCGGCCGTAGGTGTGCACGACATCAGCGAACCATTTGGTCAAGTTCCGATTATACCGACAATCTACCAAAAGATGAAGAAAAACCTGCGACATTCGCGCGCGGGTGCAGCAATTTGTAGGGGAAGACACAAGCATAAATGGTTAGGAGTGCTGCATTTTAGGTTAGGATACAAGGGATTCTAAGCACAGCAAATTGCATTTATGACGGGTGCGCCTTCTTTTCGATTGGGGGTAGTACGAGAGTGTACGACTGGAATGACAAATAACAGTGCGGGCCCTTCCGATGAGGTGACTTTGTCAGCTCCGATTTGGTGTAGCCTACAATTTGCTTGGTGTGGTGGAGTTGGTTAGTTTCTTTGGTGATTTGTGCAGAATGGCTGGTGATAGGTACACAATACTTGGTGGAAATACACGAACCTCCTAAATATTAGCTGTGGAAAGATTGATTGTTTGCAGCCTTAGTTGCTCGCAGGAGTGCGTTTCACGGCCATCATTCTGTCTAATTTGTACCTCCTATTAAGCTACAAGCCACATCGCATTTCGTGTGGAAATGGTTACTACGGAGTATATCGTACTGATGTTCTTTAAGCGATAGACCTCCAGAATAGCTGACAACAACAATCCCATTTTAATACTTCTATATCATTACATTTATGGTGATTTCAGATGCTCAAAAAATTCCAGTACGCATTTAAGCACTTGCATTCATCGTTTGAAACGTGTCAGCTTGCTCAGCATTGCCCTACCGACCAACAAAATAATAATTTCAATGTATTCGAAGATTATTATCCAGGACCATTCTCGAACAGTTGTACAAGAGAAGAATTATGGATAAGTTGATGGGTCTGGCTCTAACGGTGTCTAAATTTGAACTCAATGTATATACTATCGTTTCATATTTTTAGCAACGTTAAGCGAATCATGAGTAGAGCTATAGCTTGTTCGAGGAAGTAAATTTGGGCTCAGCGATAGAGTACTAAGTTTGCATTTTTTTGTCGGCTTCGTGCTAGACGTAATCTTCCTCGCCTTGTCTACCATTGTTTTCGCGCAGTGACATCTCGACCAACTTATTAATACGAAAAATAGCTCGCGTTTCCCCCGGTTTCGTAACTGAAACTTTAATGCGACCTACACATGACATGATTTTGTTATACTTTCTTGTTCACACATAAATACACGCTGAACGGTAGTGTCGCACGCGTTTTGGTGCAATAATATATATATATATATTCTTTGTTTCGCTTATGTTTACTGATATTGACCGGCAATTGTGGAACTTTATTTTAGACCTAGATTGTAAATTGCTTCTATATCGAGAGTCGCTTGCCTTACATTGTGCGTTCTCGGAGGGAATATTTCTATCCTAAGCTTTTATTGTCCTCATTATTTTTCTTGGTTTTATTAGTGCCTACTAAGCCGCGTGGGTGATTCTGCACTAAGCTCACAGTAAGCCGCGCATTCACGTGAGAGATTTCATTTTTAAAGACATTTTGGGACAGTGCAACAGTTATGGTGCCGTTTTTAGGTACGCTCTAGTACATTTCGCTGACAAAATAGATAATCTGGCGATTATTGATATTTATATTGTCTAAATAAGGAATGCGCTTTTGATGAAACTGACTTTTGTAAATTCTACACCTTTGCCAGCAAGATGGTGCTACTCCACTTCAAACCGGATTTTTTGAAAAATATAAAAACAAAAATTTGCTTACGAAAAAGTAGCACTCAAAAGGAAATTCAAAGTGGCGAAAACGCAGAGCAAAGTGGTCTCCTCAGGTTAAACTGCAGCTAGGTGCCGTACTGCATGTCTTCCTTGCGCTCCGCGGCAGCAACGGCATGCTGGCAATGCAGTGTCATCCTGTAAGCAAGGCGTAAGTCGATACATCCGATGCGGCGTCTCGCCGCGCGCTCCAGTATCTCCATCCGAGCAGCCGCAACCGTCCCGCGAGGATGCTCCACAACCAGCCCTTTACGGGACAAGGCAAGGTCGGTCTTGATCTTGGCCTTGAGAGCACTAAAACACCCTGTAGCACCAGCTCAAAAGTCGGTTAGTATGCCATTTAAACAATATTGTAATACAGTATACTGCGTACCTTGAATGGGATTACATATTGGAGAGTACGGAGCCAGCCGTACAAGTACCAAATCGGCTCGTTGGCAATGAAGTGCTCGCGCGCACGCTCACGGGGATTGATCCGCTTTGAGCTGCCAGTAAACCACTTTGAAGTACGGAGTGCGTTTACTCGACATATTTGTGAAGTGACTTAAATTCTAATGTAAAAATTGAGCATATTTTCAAAAAGGTTTAGTTACTTCACCACTTTGAAGTGGAGTAGCACCATCTTGACCTGGCAAAGGTGTATATTTAATATTAGAAAGTATAAAGCTCAACCAGATATAAAAAATGGAGCTACCGTACTTTTTTGTATCTTATGCTAGAATGAATCAACACCGGTAATTTTACCTGCGAGGATAGTAAACCTCAAGTCATCGATTCGAAATAATGATTTTATAAGGCCGTTCATTTCAGATTTGTATGCGTAAAAAATAAGGTACGCACCAAAGATGGGCCGAATTAATCCCTATTGGGTTGTTCGTACTACTTGACCGTAGCATACCAGGAATATGTCTATGTAGTATATATGAACTGGTCATCGTCTCAAGAAAATGATCTAGGAAGCAAGTCCGACATTTTAACCTATTCCTGGTACAGTGCTTTAGAAATGAAGTATACAGACCAAAATACTTTAAGGTCGACAAGATAAATGTGTGTTATACAACACGCAAAAGTATACATTACCTAAGCTAGAAAGCTTATTAAAAGAACGGTTTGCATCAGATCATTACCGGTATCAAACTATGATGAAGCTTTGCCCTAATAGTCCATAATACTTTCGCTAAATCAGTACAATCGTCGATCGCTTTTACAAGGGTATTTATTGAATCGAGGTTGGAGGAGGAGTTTAGGCTTACAGTCGCCGAATACCTCGATCATGCCGAATTAGCTCAGCGATCTCGGGGTTGGACAAGAAGCCGGACGCTTAGCTCGCGTTACATGAAGGGTAGGGTAGAATTTTGCTTGCAAACTGCACGCTAAGACCTGTGTATTTGAAATGTCAGATCGTTAGTTCCCAGTTGATGATGGACGCTTAGCTCGCTTAACATGAATGGAAAAGGTAACCAGGCAGTCACCGGGGGCGATACCCAGGCCGTCACCGGTGATTGATATGACGGAAGCGTATCACGACGGGTACTAATTGTGAATTTGAAAAGAAAAAAGATCGCCCGGTTGATGCTGGACTTTTAGCCTGCGTAACATGAAATTATTGCGCCGTTAATTGCAGACTCAAGCCACTTTCTTTCCTTTTCAATACCGGTACAGGAGTGGTGTTTCATCACATGTTGTATTACTCTACCGAATTGAACATTTACGCTACCAGCCCAATCCTCTAGTAGTCCTAATTCTGAAAATGTGTAGGTACAAGTATGTGGTAACACTTAACAATGCTATTTACTGCTAGTTTAAGCTCATACTAGTATAATCTATTTATATGACTTCTCCGGTCCTTTAAAAATTAACAGAGGTTTTTTTTTAAATACTTCGTGTGTTTGATTGTTCCATACCCAGTTTCTTACGCATATAATTAGATGCGTCATTAGACGACTTGTATGTCAAGCTGATTAACTGTTTTCGAAACGATTATGAATCAGATTGCTCTTTTTCCTCCTTCTTCAGGATATTTAAAGTTTGATTTTGTTTATTTTTTGATGATGATGCGAACAAAAACTTCAGCCTCCACAAAGTGATCATTTAAATGTTCGGTATTGACGCTTTTGGCAGAAACTCGTCTTGCCAAAACTAAATTGAGGGTAGTGCGAATAAAACGTTTTACCATGCAGCTCGCTCTGTCTACATTTATTCGGCAGACTTAAAGTTATCGCAAGCTAAATGAACGGGTCATTCTTTAGCGGATCAGTAAAGTAGGATGTATTCATTAAAAAAAGTCCAGCGCTTCCCCGTGTGCAACACGGCATTGTTATCTCGTAGGTCATTTCAGGGGGTCATGTGGACGAAAATTGTGACGAAGTTTGCTTCCCATGGATGAAATCAACCCCTCCAGTCCAGCTTGCTGCATAATGCAGATTAGTCCCTATTCGTATCCAGCACACCCGTGAAGTACATGGTGCGTTGATGAGCATAGCGACATCATCCGGACGGGTCCCTTTCAGTTTGGGGCGCACTACAAAAGTTAAAGCGACTGTCAGAGCAGCATGAATCGCTACAGTCCGTAGAAGGCAAAAAGGATGAATCATGGCAAGAGAATTTGAAGTGTGCAAAAGAGAAAGTCTCCGACGGGACTCGAACCCGCAATCTCCCGCTTCGTAGGGCGGATGCCTTATCCATTGGGCCACGGGGACGCTTCTGACCACTCAACCTCCTCCCACAGCCACAGCGTTGGAAAAAACATAGCCACACACAAAAGACATCGATTACGCTACTCATACACGCGCTACCACACACACGGGAGCCCTCACGGACTCTGAAGCATACTCACACTCATCTGGGCTGTCCACCGCTGCTTGGCGGCAGGCCAGCAAAGCTCGACTTTCTACCTGCTCACAGTGGACGACTGACGAAGCTGTCTACGTCGGGGCAGGTAGTCGTGGACGGCTCGTCAACAGCCAAGGCTGTGCTCACGCTGGCGGGCAGTTTAGATATGTGATTCGCTGTAAGCGGTAGTGGTGGACGTCCTCGCAGCACAGCCTGCGAGCGGGCGACCCATATCGCTACAAGAACCACAGGTATTGATGGGCGGCAGACCAAAATCAACAGACGAAGTAAGCGTGGAGACCATGTTGCCGACGGATTGCAGAGCTAAAAGTTTACGTGAAGTACAGGGTGAGTTGATGAGCATAGCGACATCATCCGGACGGGTCCCTTTCAGTTTAGGGGCGCACTGCAATAGTTAAAGCGAGTGTCAGAGCGGCATGAATCGCTACAGCCCGTAGAAGGCAAAACGGATGAATCATGGCAAGAGAATCTGAAGTGTGCAAAAGAGAAGTATCCATTGGGCCACGGGGACGCTTCTGACCACTCAACCTCCTCCCACAGCGACAACGTTGGGAAAAACATAGCCACACACAAAAGACATCGATTACGCTACTCATACACGCGCTACCACACACACGGGAGCCCTCACGGACTCTGAAGCATACTCACACTCATCTGGGCTGTCCACCGCTGCTTGGCGGCAGGCCAGCAAAGCTCGACTTTCTACCTGCTCACAGTGGACGACTGACGAAGCTGTCTACGTCGGGGCAGGTAGTCGTGGACGGCTCGTCAACAGCCAAGGCTGTGCTCACGCTGGCGGGCAGTTTAGATATGTGATTCGCTGTAAGCGGTAGTGGTGGACGTCCTCGCAGCACAGCCTGCGAGCGGGCGACCCATATCGCTACAAGAACCACAGGTATTGATGGGCGGCAGACCAAAATCAACAGACGAAGTAAGCGTGGAGACCATGTTGCCGACGGATTGCAGAGCTAAAAGTTTACGTGAAGTACAGGGTGAGTTGATGAGCATAGCGACATTATCCGGACGGGTCCCTTTCAGTTTGGGGGCGCACTGCAATAGTTAAAGCGAGTGTCAGAGCGGCATGAATCGCTACAGCCCGTAGAAGGCAAAACGGATGAATCATGGCAAGAGAATCTGAAGTGTGCAAAAGAGAAGTCTCCGACGGGACTCGAACCCGCAATCTCCCGCTTCGTGGGCGGATGCCTTATCCATTGGGCCACGGGGACGCTTCTGACCACTCAACCTCCTCCCACAGCCACAGCGTTGGGAAAAACATAGCCACACACAAAAGACATCGATTACGCTACTCATACACGCGCTACCACACACACGGGAGCCCTCACGGACTCTGAAGCATACTCACACTCATCTAGACTGTCCACCGCTGCTTGGCGGCAGGCCAGCAAAGCTCGACTTTCTACCTGCTCACAGTGGACGACTGACGAAGCTGTCTACGTCGGGGCAGGAAGTCGTGGACGGCTCGTCAACAGCCAAGGCTGTGCTCACGCTGGCGGGCAGTTTAGATATGTGATTCGCTGTAAGCGGTAGTGGTGGACGTCCTCGCATCACAGCCTGCGAGCGGGCGACCCATATCGCTACAAGAACCACAGGTATTGATGGGCGGCAGACCAAAATCAACAGACGAAGTAAGCGTGGAGACCATGTTGCCGACGGATTGCAGAGCTAAAAGTTTACGTGAAGTACAGGGTGCGTTGATGAGCATAGCGACATCATCCGGACGGGTCCCTTTCAGTTTGGGGGCGCACTGCAATAGTTAAAGCGAGTGTCAGAGCGGCATGAATCGCTACAGCCCGTAGAAGGCAAAACGGATGAATCATGGCAAGAGAATCTGAAGTGTGCAAAAGAGAAGTCTCCGACGGGACTCGAACCCGCAATCTCCCGCTTCGTAGGCGGATGCCTTATCCATTGGGCCACGGGGACGCTTCTGACCACTCAACCTCCTCCCACAGCGACAACGTTGGGAAAAACACAGCCACACACAAAAGACATCGATTACGCTACTCATACACGCGCTACCACACACACGGGAGCCCTCACGGACTCTGAAGCATACTCACACTCATCTGGGCTGTCCACCGCTGCTTGGCGGCAGGCCAGCAAAGCTCGACTTTCTACCTGCTCACAGTGGACGACTGACGAAGCTGTCTACGTCGGGGCAGGTAGTCGTGGACGGCTCGTCAACAGCCAAGGCTGTGCTCACGCTGGCGGGCAGTTTAGATATGTGATTCGCTGTAAGCGGTAGTGGTGGACGTCCTCGCAGCACAGCCTGCGAGCGGGCGACCCATATCGCTACAAGAACCACAGGTATTGATGGGCGGCAGACCAAAATCAACAGACGAAGTAAGCGTGGAGACCATGTTGCCGACGGATTGCAGAGCTAAAAGTTTACGTGAAGTACAGGGTGCGTTGATGAGCATAGCGACATCATCCGGACGGGTCCCTTTCAGTTTGGGGGCGCACTGCAATAGTTAAAGCGAGTGTCAGAGCGGCATGAATCGCTACAGCCCGTAGAAGGCAAAACGGATGAATCATGGCAAGAGAATCTGAAGTGTGCAAAAGAGAAGTCTCCGACGGGACTCGAACCCGCAATCTCCCGCTTCGTAGGCGGATGCCTTATCCATTGGGCCACGGGGACGCTTCTGACCACTCAACATCCTCCCACAGCGACAACGTTGGGAAAAACACAGCCACACACAAAAGGCATCGATTACGCTACTCATACACGCGCTACCACACACACGGGAGCCCTCACGGACTCGGAAGCATACTCACACTCATCTGGGCTGTCCACCGCTGCTTGGCGGCAGGCCAGCAAAGCTCGACTTTCTACCTGCTCACAGTGGACGACTGACGAAGCTGTCTACGTCGGGGCAGGTAGTCGTGGACGGCTCGTCAACAGCCAAGGCTGTGCTCATGCTGGCGAACAGTTTAGATATGTGATTCGCTGTAAGCGGTAGTGGTGGGCGTCCTCGCATCACATCCTGCGAGCGGGCGACCCATATCGCTACAAGAACCACAGGTATTGATGGGCGGCAGACCAAAATCAACAGACGAAGTAAGCGTGGAGACCATGTTGCCGACGGATTGCAGAGCTAAAAGTTTACGTGAAGTACAGGGTGCGTTGATGAGCATAGCGACATCATCCGGACGGGTCCCTTTCAGTTTGGGGGCGCACTGCAATAGTTAAAGCGAGTGTCAGAGCGGCATGAATCGCTACAGCCCGTAGAAGGCAAAACGGATGAATCATGGCAAGAGAATCTGAAGTGTGCAAAAGAGAAGTCTCCGACGGGACTCGAACCCGCAATCTCCCGCTTCGTAGGCGGATGCCTTATCCATTGGGCCACGGGGACGCTTCTGACCACTCAACCTCCTCCCACAGCGACAACGTTGGGAAAAACACAGCCACACACAAAAGGCATCGATTACGCTACTCATACACGCGCTATCACACACACGGGAGCCCTCACGGACTCGGAAGCATACTCACACTCATCTGGGCTGTCCACCGCTGCTTGGCGGCAGGCCAGCAAAGCTCGACTTTCTACCTGCTCACAGTGGACGACTGACGAAGCTGTCTACGTCGGGGCAGGTAGTCGTGGACGGCTCGTCAACAGCCAAGGCTGTGCTCATGCTGGCGAACAGTTTAGATGTGTGATTCGCTGTAAGCGGTAGTGGTGTGCGTCCTCGCATCACATCCTGCGAGCGGGCGACCCATATCGCTACAAGAACCACAGGTATTGATGGGCGGCAGACCAAAATCAACAGACGAAGTAAGCGTGGAGACCATGTTGCCGACGGATTGCAGAGCTAAAAGTTTACGTGAAGTACAGGGTGCGTTGATGAGCATAGCGACATCATCCGGACGGGTCCCTTTCAGTTTGGGGGCGCACTGCAATAGTTAAAGCGAGTGTCATAGCGGCATGAATCGCTACAGCCCGTAGAAGGCAAAACGGATGAATCATGGCAAGAGAATCTGAAGTGTGCAAAAGAGAAGTCTCCGACGGGACTCGAACCCGCAATCTCCCGCTTCGTAGGCGGATGCCTTATCCATTGGGCCACGGGGACGCTTCTGACCACTCAACATCCTCCCACAGCGACAACGTTGGGAAAAACACAGCCACACTCAAAAGGCATCGATTACGCTACTCATACACGCGCTACCACACACACGGGAGCCCTCACGGACTCGGAAGCATACTCACACTCATCTGGGCTGTCCACCGCTGCTTGGCGGCAGGCCAGCAAAGCTCGACTTTCTACCTGCTCACAGTGGACGACTGACGAAGCTGTCTACGTCGGGGCAGGTAGTCGTGGACGGCTCGTCAACAGCCAAGGCTGTGCTCACGCTGGCGAACAGTTTAGATATGTGATTCGCTGTAAGCGGTAGTGGTGGACGTCCTCGCATCACATCCTGCGAGCGGGCGACCCATATCGCTACAAGAACCACAGGTATTGATGGGCGGCAGACCAAAATCAACAGACGAAGTAAGCGTGGAGACCATGTTGCCGACGGATTGCAGAGCTAAAAGTTTACGTGAAGTACAGGGTGCGTTGATGAGCATAGCGACATCATCCGGACGGGTCCCTTTCAGGTTTGGGGGCGCACTGCAATAGTTAAAGCGAGTGTCAGAGCGCATGAATCGCTACAGCCCGTAGAAGGCAAAACGGATGAATCATGGCAAGAGAATCTGAAGTGTGCAAAAGAGAAGTTTCCGACGGGACTCGAACCCGCAATCTCCCGCTTCGTAGGCGGATGCCTTATCCATTGGGCCACGGGGACGCTTCTGACCACTTAACCTCCTCCCACAGCCACAGCGTTGGGAAAAACATAGCCACACACAAAAGACATCGATTACGCTACTCATACACGCGCTACCACACACACGGGAGCCCTCACGGACTCTGAAGCATACTCACACTCATCTGGGCTGTCCACCGCTGCTTGGCGGCAGGTCAGCAAAGCTCGACTTTCTATTTGCTCACAGTGGACGACTGACGAAGCTGTCTACGTCGGGGCAGGTAGTCGTGGACGGCTCGTCAACAGCCAAGGCTGTGCTCACGCTGGCGGGCAGTTTAGATATGTGATTCGCTGTAAGCGGTAGTGGTGGACGTCCTCGCAGCACAGCCTGCGAGCGGGCGACCCATATCGCTACAAGAACCACAGGAATTGATGGGCGGCAGACCAAAATCAACAGACGAAGTAAGCGTGGAGACCATGTTGCCGACGGATTGCAGAGCTAAAACCTTACGTGAAGTACAGGGTGCGTTGATGAGCATAGCGACATCATTCGGACGGGTCCCTTTCAGTTTGGGGGCGCACTGCAATAGTTAAAGCGAGTGTCAGAGCAACATGAATCGCTACAGCCCGTAGAAGGCAAAAAGGATGAATCATGGCAAGAGAATCTGAAGTGTGCAAAAGAGAAGTCTCCGACGGGACTCGAACCCGCAATCTCCCGCTTCGTAGGCGGATGCCTTATCCATTGGGCCACGGGGACGCTTCTGACCACTCAACCTCCTCCCACAGCGACAACGTTGGGAAAAACATAGCCACACACAAAAGTCATCGATTACGCTACTCATACACGCGCTACCACACACACGGGAGCCCTCACGGACTCTGAAGCATACTCACCCTCATCTGGGCTGTCCACCGCTGCTTGGCGGCAGGTCAGCAAAGCTCGACTTTCTATTTGCTCACAGTGGACGACTGACGAAGCTGTCTACGTCGGGGCAGGTAGTCGTGGACGGCTCGTCAACAGCCAAGGCTGTGCTCACGCTGGCGGGCAGTTTAGATATGTGATTCGCTGTAAGCGGTAGTGGTGGACGTCCTCGCATCACAGCCTGCGAGCGGGCGACCCATATCGCTACAAGAACCACAGGTATTGGTGGGCGGCAGACCAAAATCAACAGACGAAGTAAGCGTGGAGACCATGTTGCCGACGGATTGCAGAGTTAAAACCTTACGTGAAGTACAGGGTGAGTTGATGAGCATAGCGACATCATCCGGACGGGTCCCTTTCAGTTTGGGGGCGCACTGCAATAGTTAAAGCGAGTGTCAGAGCGGCATGAATCGCTACAGCCCGTAGAAGGCAAAACGGATGAATCATGGCAAGAGAATCTGAAGTGTGCAAAAGAGAAGTCTCCGACGGGACTCGAACCCGCAATCTCCCGCTTCGTAGGCGGATGCCTTATCCATTGGGCCACGGGGACGCTACTGACCACTCAACCTCCTCCCACAGCCACAACGTTGGGAAAAACATAGCCACACACAAAAGACATCGATTACGCTACTCATACACGCGCTACCACACACACGGGAGCCCTCACGGACTCTGAAGCATACTCACACTCATCTGGGCTGTCCACCGCTGCTTGGCGGCAGGCCAGCAAAGCTCGACTTTCTACCTGCTCACAGTGGACGACTGACGAAGCTGTCTACGTCGGGGCAGGTAGTCGTGGACGGCTCGTCAACAGCCAAGGCTGTGCTCACGCTGGCGGGCAGTTTAGATATGTGATTCGCTGTAAGCGGTAGTGGTGGACGTCCTCGCATCACAGCCTGCGAGCGGGCGACCCATATCGCTACAAGAACCACAGGTATTGATGGGCGGCAGACCAAAATCAACAGACGAAGTAAGCGTGGAGACCATGTTGCCGACGGATTGCAGAGCTAAAAGTTTACGTGAAGTACAGGGTGCGTTGATGAGCATAGCGACATCATCCGGACGGGTCCCTTTCAGTTTGGGGGCGCACTGCAATAGTTAAAGCGAGTGTCAGAGCGGCATGAATCGCTACAGCCCGTAGAAGGCAAAACGGATGAATCATGGCAAGAGAATCTGAAGTGTGCAAAAGAGAAGTCTCCGACGGGACTCGAACCCGCAATCTCCCGCTTCGTAGGCGGATGCCTTATCCATTGGGCCACGGGGACGCTTCTGACCACTCAACCTCCTCCCACAGCGACAACGTTGGGAAAAACACAGCCACACACAAAAGGCATCGATTACGCTACTCATACACGCGCTATCACACACACGGGAGCCCTCACGGACTCGGAAGCATACTCACACTCATCTGGGCTGTCCACCGCTGCTTGGCGGCAGGCCAGCAAAGCTCGACTTTCTACCTTGCTCACAGTGGACGACTGACGAAGCTGTCTACGTCGGGGCAGGTAGTCGTGGACGGCTCGTCAACAGCCAAGGCTGTGCTCACGCTGGCGGGCAGTTTAGATATGTGATTCGCTGTAAGCGGTAGTGGTGGACGTCCTCGCATCACAGCCTGCGAGCGGGCGACCCATATCGCTACAAGAACCACAGGAATTGATGGGCGGCAGACCAAAATCAACAGACGAAGTAAGCGTGGAGACCATGTTGCCGACGGATTGCAGAGCTAAAAGTTTACGTGAAGTACAGGGTGAGTTGATGAGCATAGCGACATCATCCGGGACGGGTCCCTTTCAGTTTGGGGGCGCACTGCAATAGTTAAAGCGAGTGTCAGAGCGGCATGAATCGCTACAGCCCGTAGAAGGCAAAACGGATGAATCATGGCAAGAGAATCTGAAGTGCGTAAAAGAGAAGTCTCCGACGGGACTCGAACCCGCAATCTCCCGCTTCGTAGGCGGATGCCTTATCCATTGGGCCACGGGGACGCTTCTGACCACTCAACCTCCTCCCACAGCGACAACGTTGGGAAAAACACAGCCACACACAAAAGACATCGATTACGCTACTCATACACGCGCTACCACACACACGGGAGCCCTCACGGACTCTGAAGCATACTCACCCTCATCTGGGCTGTCCACCGCTGCTTGGCGGCAGGTCAGCAAAGCTCGACTTTCTATTTGCTCACAGTGGACGACTGACGAAGCTGTCTACGTCGGGGCAGGTAGTCGTGGACGGCTCGTCAACAGCCAAGGCTGTGCTCACTCTGGCGAACAGTTTAGATATGTGATTCGCTGTAAGCGGTAGTGGTGGACGTCCTCGCAGCACAGCCTGCGAGCGGGCGACCCATATCGCTACAAGAACCACAGGAATTGATGGGCGGCAGACCAAAATCAACAGACGAAGTAAGCGTGGAGACCATGTTGCCGACGGATTGCAGAGCTAAAAGTTTACGTGAAGTACAGGGTGCGTTGATGAGCATAGCGACATCATCCGGACGGGTCCCTTTCAGTTTGGGGGCGCACTGCAATAGTTAAAGCGAGTGTCAGAGCGGCATGAATCGCTACAGCCCGTAGAAGGCAAAACGGATGAATCATGGGCAAGAGAATCTGAAGTGTGCAAAAGAGAAGTCTCCGACGGGACTCGAACCCGCAATCTCCCGCTTCGTAGGCGGATGCCTTATCCATTGGGCCACGGGGACGCTTCTGACCACTCAACATCCTCCCACAGCGACAACGTTGGGAAAAACACAGCCACACACAAAAGACATCGATTACGCTACTCATACACGCGCTACCACACACACGGGAGCCCTCACGGACTCGGAAGCATACTCACACTCATCTGGGCTGTCCACCGCTGCTTGGCGGCAGGCCAGCAAAGCTCGACTTTCTACCTGCTCACAGTGGACGACTGACGAAGCTGTCTACGTCGGGGCAGGTAGTCGTGGACGGCTCGTCAACAGCCAAGGCTGTGCTCACGCTGGCGGGCAGTTTAGATATGTGATTCGCTGTAAGCGGTAGTGGTGGACGTCCTCGCATCACAGCCTGCGAGCGGGCGACCCATATCGCTACAAGAACCACAGGTATTGATGGGCGGCAGACCAAAATCAACAGACGAAGTAAGCGTGGAGACCATGTTGCCGACGGATTGCAGAGCTAAAAGTTTACGTGAAGTACAGGGTGCGTTGATGAGCATAGCGACATCATCCGGACGGGTCCCTTTCAGTTTGGGGGCGCACTGCAATAGTTAAAGCGAGTGTCAGAGCGGCATGAATCGCTACAGCCCGTAGAAGGCAAAACGGATGAATCATGGCAAGAGAATCTGAAGTGTGCAAAAGAGAAGTCTCCGACGGGACTCGAACCCGCAATCTCCCGCTTCGTAGGCGGATGCCTTATCCATTGGGCCACGGGGACGCTTCTGACCACTCAACCTCCTCCCACAGCGACAACGTTGGGAAAAACACAGCCACACACAAAAGACATCGATTACGCTACTCATACACGCGCTATCACACACACGGGAGACCTCACGGACTCGGAAGCATACTCACACTCATCTGGGCTGTCCACCGCTGCTTGGCGGCAGGCCAGCAAAGCTCGACTTTCTACCTGCTCACAGTGGACGACTGACGAAGCTGTCTACGTCGGGGCAGGTAGTCGTGGACGGCTCGTCAACAGCCAAGGCTGTGCTCACGCTGGCGGGCAGTTTAGATATGTGATTCGCTGTAAGCGGTAGTGGTGGACGTCCCCGCAGCACAGCCTGCGAGCGGGCGACCCATATCGCTACAAGAACCACAGGTATTGATGGGCGGCAGACCAAAATCAACAGACGAAGTAAGCGTGGAGACCATGTTGCCGACGGATTGCAGAGCTAAAAGTTTACGTGAAGTACAGGGTGCGTTGATGAGCATAGCGACATCATCCGGACGGGTCCCTTTCAGTTTGGGGGCGCACTGCAATAGTTAAAGCGAGTGTCAGAGCGGCATGAATCGCTACAGCCCGTAGAAGGCAAAACGGATGAATCATGGCAAGAGAATCTGAAGTGTGCAAAAGAGAAGTCTCCGACGGGACTCGAACCCGCAATCTCCCGCTTCGTAGGCGGATGCCTTATCCATTGGGCCACGGGGACGCTTCTGACCACTCAACCTCCTCCCACAGCGACAACGTTGGGAAAAACACAGCCACACACAAAAGACATCGATTACGCTACTCATACACGCGCTACCACACACACGGGAGCCCTCACGGACTCGGAAGCATACTCACACTCATCTGGGCTGTCCACCGCTGCTTGGCGGCAGGCCAGCAAAGCTCGACTTTCTACCTGCTCACAGTGGACGACTGACGAAGCTGTCTACGTCGGGGCAGGTAGTCGTGGACGGCTCGTCAACAGCCAAGGCTGTGCTCACGCTGGCGGGCAGTTTAGATATGTGATTCGCTGTAAGCGGTAGTGGTGGACGTCCCCGCATCACAGCCTGCGAGCGGGCGACCCATATCGCTACAAGAACCACAGGTATTGATGGGCGGCAGACCAAAATCAACAGACGAAGTAAGCGTGGAGACCATGTTGCCGACGGATTGCAGAGCTAAAAGTTTACGTGAAGTACAGGGTGCGTTGATGAGCATAGCGACATCATCCGGACGGGTCCCTTTCAGTTTGGGGGCGCACTGCAATAGTTAAAGCGAGTGTCAGAGCGGCATGAATCGCTACAGCCCGTAGAAGGCAAAACGGATGAATCATGGCAAGAGAATCTGAAGTGTGCAAAAGAGAAGTCTCCGACGGGACTCGAACCCGCAATCTCCCGCTTCGTAGGCGGATGCCTTATCCATTGGGCCACGGGGACGCTTCTGACCACTCAACCTCCTCCCACAGCGACAACGTTGGGAAAAACACAGCCACACACAAAAGACATCGATTACGCTACTCATACACGCGCTACCACACACACGGGAGCCCTCACGGACTCGGAAGCATACTCACACTCATCTGGGCTGTCCACCGCTGCTTGGCGGCAGGCCAGCAAAGCTCGACTTTCTACCTGCTCACAGTGGACGACTGACGAAGCTGTCTACGTCGGGGCAGGTAGTCGTGGACGGCTCGTCAACAGCCAAGGCTGTGCTCACGCTGGCGGGCAGTTTAGATATGTGATTCGCTGTAAGCGGTAGTGGTGGACGTCCTCGCATCACAGCCTGCGAGCGGGCGACCCCATATCGCTACAAGGACCACAGGTATTGATGGGCCGGCAGACCAAAATCAACAGACGAAGTAAGCGTGGAGACCATGTTGGCGACGGATTGCAGAGCTAAAAAGTTTACGTGAAGTACAGGGTGCGGTGGATGAGCATAGCGACATCATCCGGGACGGGGTCCCTTTCAGTTGGGGGGCGCACTGCAAATAGTTTAAAGCGAGTGTCAGAGGCGGCATGAATCGCTACAGCCCGTAGAAGAGCAAAACGGATGAATTCATGGCAAGAGAATCTGAAGTGTGCAAAAAGAGAAGTCTCCGACGGGACTCGAACCCCGCAATCTCCCGCTTCGTAGGCGGATGCCCTTATCCATTAGGGCCACGGGGACGCTTCTGACCACTCAACCTCCTCCCACAGCGACAACGTTGGGAAAAAACACAAGCCCACACACTAAAGGGCATCGGATTACGGCTACTCTTCCACGCGTTTACCACAACACACGGGAAGCCCTTCACGGACTCGGAAGCAATACTCACACTCATCTGGGGCTGTCCACCGCTGCTTGGGCGGCAGGGCCAGCAAAGCTCGACTTTCTACCTGCTCACAGTGGACGACTGACGAAAGCTGTCTACGTCGGGGCAGGTAGTCGTGGACGGCTCGTCAAACAGCCAAGGCTGTGCTCACGCTGGCGGGGCAGTTTAGATATGTGATTCGCTGTAAGCGGTAGTGGTGGACGTCCTCGCATCACAGCCTGCGAGCGGGCGACCCATATCGCTACAAGAACCACAGGTATTGATGGGCGGCAGACCAAAATCAACAGACGAAGTAAGCGTGGAGACCATGTTGCCGACGGATTGCAGAGCTAAAAGTTTACGTGAAGTACAGGGTGCGTTGATGAGCATAGCGACATCATCCGGACGGGTCCCTTTCAGTTTGGGGGCGCACTGCAATAGTTAAAGCGAGTGTCAGAGCGGCATGAATCGCTACAGCCCGTAGAAGGCAAAACGGATGAATCATGGCAAGAGAATCTGAAGTGTGCAAAAGAGAAGTCTCCGACGGGACTCGAACCCGCAATCTCCCGCTTCGTAGGCGGATGCCTTATCCATTGGGCCACGGGGACGCTTCTGACCACTCAACATCCTCCCACAGCGACAGCGTTGGGAAAAACACAGCCACACACAAAAGGCATCGATTACGCTACTCATACACGCGCTACCACACACACGGGAGCCCTCACGGACTCGGAAGCATACTCACACTCATCTGGGCTGTCCACCGCTGCTTGGCGGCAGGCCAGCAAAGCTCGACTTTCTACCTGCTCACAGTGGACGACTGACGAAGCTGTCTACGTCGGGGCAGGTAGTCGTGGACGGCTCGTCAACAGCCAAGGCTGTGCTCACGCTGGCGGGCAGTTTAGATATGTGATTCGCTGTAAGCGGTAGTGGTGGACGTCCTCGCATCACAGCCTGCGAGCGGGCGACCCATATCGCTACAAGAACCACAGGTATTGATGGGCGGCAGACCAAAATCAACAGACGAAGTAAGCGTGGAGACCATGTTGCCGACGGATTGCAGAGCTAAAAGTTTACGTGAAGTACAGGGTGCGTTGATGAGCATAGCGACATCATCCGGACGGGTCCCTTTCAGTTTGGGGGCGCACTGCAATAGTTAAAGCGAGTGTCAGAGCGGCATGAATCGCTACAGCCCGTAGAAGGCAAAACGGATGAATCATGGCAAGAGAATCTGAAGTGTGCAAAAGAGAAGTCTCCGACGGGACTCGAACCCGCAATCTCCCGCTTCGTAGGCGGATGCCTTATCCATTGGGCCACGGGGACGCTTCTGACCACTCAACCTCCTCCCACAGCGACAACGTTGGGAAAAACATAGCCACACACAAAAGACATCGATTACGCTACTCATACACGCGCTACCACACACACGGGAGCCCTCACGGACTCTGAAGCATACTCACCCTCATCTGGGCTGTCCACCGCTGCTTGGCGGCAGGTCAGCAAAGCTCGACTTTCTATTTGCTCACAGTGGACGACTGACGAAGCTGTCTACGTCGGGGCAGGTAGTCGTGGACGGCTCGTCAACAGCCAAGGCTGTGCTCACGCTGGCGGGCAGTTTAGATATGTGATTCGCTGTAAGCGGTAGTGGTGGACGTCCTCGCAGCACAGCCTGCGAGCGGGCGACCCATATCGCTACAAGAACCACAGGAATTGATGGGCGGCAGACTAAATCAACAGACGAAGTAAGCGTGGAGACCATGTTGCCGACGGATTGCAGAGTTAAAACCTTACGTGAAGTACAGGGTGCGTTGATGAGCATAGCGACATCATCCGGACGGGTCCCTTTCAGTTTGGGGGCGCACTGCAATAGTTAAAGCGAGTGTCAGAGCGGCATGAATCGCTACAGCCCGTAGAAGCCAAAACGGATGAATCATGGCAAGAGAATCTGAAGTGTGCAAAAGAGAAGTCTCCGACGGGACTCGAACCCGCAATTTCCCGCTTCGTAGGCGGATGCCTTATCCATTGGGCCACGGGGACGCTTCTGACCACTCAACCTCCTCCCACAGCGACAACGTTGGGAAAAACACAGCCACACACAAAAGACATCGATTACGCTACTCATACACGCGCTATCACACACACGGGAGCCCTCACGGACTCGGAAGCATACTCACACTCATCTGGGCTGTCCACCGCTGCTTGGCGGCAGGCCAGCAAAGCTCGACTTTCTACCTGCTCACAGTGGACGACTGACGAAGCTGTCTACGTCGGGGCAGGTAGTCGTGGACGGCTCGTCAACAGCCAAGGCTGTGCTCACGCTGGCGGGCAGTTTAGATATGTGATTCGCTGTAAGCGGTAGTGGTGGACGTCCCCGCAGCACAGCCTGCGAGCGGGCGACCCATATCGCTACAAGAACCACAGGTATTGATGGGCGGCAGACCAAAATCAACAGACGAAGTAGCGTGGAGACCATGTTGCCGACGGATTGCAGAGCTAAAAGTTTACGTGAAGTACAGGGTGAGTTGATGAGCATAGCGACATCATCCGGACGGGTCCCTTTCAGTTTGGGGCGCACTGCAATAGTTAAAGCGAGTGTCAGAGCGGCATGAATCGCTACAGCCCGTAGAAGGCAAAACGGATGAATCATGGCAAGAGAATCTGAAGTGCGTAAAAGAGAAGTCTCCGACGGGACTCGAACCCGCAATCTCCCGCTTCGTAGGCGGATGCCTTATCCATTGGGCCACGGGGACGCTTCTGACCACTCAACCTCCTCCCACAGCGACAACGTTGGGAAAAACACAGCCACACACAAAAGACATCGATTACGCTACTCATACACGCGCTACCACACACACGGGAGCCCTCACGGACTCTGAAGCATACTCACACTCATCTAGACTGTCCACCGCTGCTTGGCGGCAGGCTAGCAAAGCTCGACTTTCTACCTGCTCACAGTGGACGACTGACGAAGCTGTCTACGTCGGGGCAGGTAGTCGTGGACGGCTCGTCAACAGCCAAGGCTGTGCTCACGCTGGCGGGCAGTTTAGATATGTGATTTCGCTGTAAGCGGTAGTGGTGGGACGTCCCCGCAGCACAGCCTGCGAGCGGGCGACCCATATCGCTACAAGAACCACAGGTATTGATGGGCGGCAGACCAAAATCAACAGACGAAGTAAGCGTGGAGACCATGTTGCCGACGGATTGCAGAGCTAAAAGTTTACGTGAAGTACAGGGTGCGTTGATGAGCATAGCGACATCATCCGGACGGGTCCCTTTCAGTTTGGGGGCGCACTGCAATAGTTAAAGCGAGTGTCAGAGCGGCATGAATCGCTACAGCCCGTAGAAGGCAAAACGGATGAATCATGGCAAGAGAATCTGAAGTGTGCAAAAGAGAAGTCTCCGACGGGACTCGAACCCGCAATCTCCCGCTTCGTAGGCGGATGCCTTATCCATTGGGCCACGGGGACGCTTCTGACCACTCAACCTCCTCCCACAGCGACAACGTTGGGAAAAACACAGCCACACACAAAAGACATCGATTACGCTACTCATACACGCGCTATCACACACACGGGAGCCCTCACGGACTCGGAAGCATACTCACACTCATCTGGGCTGTCCACCGCTGCTTGGCGGCAGGCCAGCAAAGCTCGACTTTCTACCTGCTCACAGTGGACGACTGACGAAGCTGTCTACGTCGGGGCAGGTAGTCGTGGACGGCTCGTCAATAGCCAAGGCTGTGTTCACGCTGGCGGGCAGTTTAGATATGTGATTCGCTGTAAGCGGTAGTGGTGGACGTCCTCGCAGCACAGCCTGCGAGCGGGCGACCCATATCGCTACAAGAACCACAGGTATTGATGGGCGGCAGACCAAAATCAACAGACGAAGTAAGCGTGGAGACCATGTTGCCGACGGATTGCAGAGCTAAAAGTTTACGTGAAGTACAGGGTGCGTTGATGAGCATAGCGACATCATCCGGACGGGTCCCTTTCAGTTTGGGGGCGCACTGCAATAGTTAAAGCGAGTGTCAGAGCGGCATGAATCGCTACAGCCCGTAGAAGGCAAAACGGATGAATCATGGCAAGAGAATCTGAAGTGTGCAAAAGAGAAGTCTCCGACGGGACTCGAACCCGCAATCTCCCGCTTCGTAGGCGGATGCCTTATCCATTGGGCCACGGGGACGCTTCTGACCACTCAACCTCCTCCCACAGCGACAACGTTGGGAAAAACACAGCCACACACAAAAGGCATCGATTACGCTACTCATACACGCGCTACCACACACACGGGAGCCCTCACGGACTCGGAAGCATACTCACACTCATCTGGGCTGTCCACCGCTGCTTGGCGGCAGGCCAGCAAAGCTCGACTTTCTACCTGCTCACAGTGGACGACTGACGAAGCTGTCTACGTCGGGGCAGGTAGTCGTGGACGGCTCGTCAACAGCCAAGGCTGTGCTCATGCTGGCGAACAGTTTAGATGTGTGATTCGCTGTAAGCGGTAGTGGTGTGCGTCCTCGCATCACATCACATAGACGAGCGGGCGACCCATATCGCTACAAGAACCACAGGTATTGATGGGCGGCAGACCAAAATCAACAGACGCGACATCGTCCCAACTGGGGAGAAGCTATCTTCCAACACCTGGGAAAGCATCTTTTGTCAGCGCTGTCCAGGTCGGTAATTGTAAATGGATCTTGCGCGCCATTGCGAGTCTAAAGAAAGAGAGAGAGCAAGGAGAACGCGCGGCTGAAGCTGACGCAAATCAAAATTATTAGCAGCGTCGGAGATCTGCGCTTAACAAAAAGGCAACTTTAAGATATCAAATGTACCAGCACTGCTTAATATTTTAGTGGCACAACCATCGCGCTGCGTCAGCAGAGCGTGCGAGCAGAGCGCAGAAGCCAAGAACCTACCCCGGCCATTCGGTCACCTCGATGCCGATCTGCATAACCTCCGCTAGCTTCAGCTGAACGAGGCATTTCAAGTCTGTGCACTCAATTAGAATCTGCATGTGTATGGATATTGTGCAGCTGTTCTGCTTTCAAGTGGTGTTATACATTTTGTGCAGCTGGTTGCTCGCTGCGGGGGCTAGCTATCTAGGTGAGAGCGGATGGGCAGTGTCGATAAAGCGCAGCCGACCCATTCAGTTCTCCAGCACGACGCGGTAGCGCACAGTGCCGTTGCGCACCATTTGGATGCCCTCGTTCACCTTGCTCATGGGAAGTTTCTGGATCACAGGGCGTACGTTCTTCTTGGACGCCACATCCAGCATGTCCTTGATGTCCTGGATGCTGCCGATGGCGCTGCCCTTAAAATTGAGGCCCTTGCCTACGAGCGGGAACGGCTTGAACTTGATCTCATCATTGGGCAGACCCACCATGATCACAGTACCGTGCACCGCCAGAAAGCTCAGGAACAGCGTGTAGGGCATGTTGTTGGCGTCGGCTGTGATCAGTAGAATGTCAACCGACTTGGCTGCGTCTGCCGCCTGCTTCTCGTCTGTGTACACGACGAACTCATCTGCACCGAGACGACGGATCTCCTGCTCCTTACTGGCTGAACGGGAGAAGGCCACCACTGCAGCGGCACCCATAGCCTTGGCGAACTGGATGCCCAGGTGGCCCAACCCTCCAACGCCCACGATACCAACGCGGTCACCAGGTTTGATACCAACCTCCTTGAACGGAGTGAACACGGTGGTGCCGGCGCACAACAGCGGTGCGGCCACGTCCGACGGATGTTGTCTGGGATCTTGAACGCGTACTCGTGCGTGACGCGAATGTAGTCTGCGTACCCGCCGTACGTGATTGCGTCGTCCGTCTTGCGGTATTTCGAGTTGTACGTGCCCACGTGGTGGCGGCAGTAGGCGTCCTTGCCGTTGGCGCATTCCTTGCACGGATCGTCCGGGAACTTGTTGAGGCAGGCCCACACTTGCGCACCGATACCCACACGGTCACCCACCTTCATGTTCTTCACTTGGTCGCCGGTTCACCGACGATCTCATGGCCGACCACACACGGATACATGGTCTGACTTCAGCCGCTGTCCATGGTGTGTAGATCGGAGCCACGGATGCCACAGTGCGAGATCTTGATCTCCACGTCCTCAGGGCCAAGAGGACGCGACTGGTACTCCCATGGCTTGGCTTCCTCGCCCGTGGCGAATGTGGCGTACGCGTGCACGGTCCTCGGGGCAGTCGACATGGCTTGTGCTGCAGTTGATGTTGGTTTTGTGATTGACTTGTCAAGTGTCGATCAAAATCGGAAATGGAAAAAGGTAGTCCGACTCGGAGTCCAAGCTAGTAGCACTGCTCTACCAGGGCAGGTATCATGCGTGGCTGGGCTCACCGTCGCATAGGAAGCGGTGGGTTTGGCTGAACACAGCTTTGGTTGCCCTGTCATGCCATGATCGTCTGCTTCAGCTTGGGTAACCAAATGGTTTACAGATGGAGTAACCCCTTGTCTTACAAACACCAAGTCATTT